>NW_027141230.1:0-38966 GCF_036365525.1 Heterodontus francisci
GTGTGTGTGTGGATTGATTAGGGGGTGAGAGTGTGTGTGTGTGGATTGATTAGAGGGTGAGAGTGTGTGTGTGCGGATTGATTAGGGGGTGAGAGTGTGTGTGTGTGGATTGATTAGAGGGTGAGAGTGTGTGTGTGGATTGATTAGAGGGTGAGAGTGTGTGTGTGTGGATTGATTAGGGGGTGAGAGTGTGTGTGTGTGGATTGATTAGAGGGTGAGAGTGTGTGTGTGCGGATTGATTAGGGGGTGAGAGTGTGTGTGTGTGGGATTGATTAGAGGGTGAGAGTGTGTGTGTGTGGATTGATTAGAGGGTGAGAGTGTGTGTGTGTGGATTGATTAGAGGGTGAGAGTGTGTGTGTGTGGATTGATTAGGGGTGAGAGTGTGTGTGTGGATTGATTAGAGGGTGAGAGTGTGTGTGTGTGGATTGATTAGGGGGTGAGAGTGTGTGTGGATTGATTTAGAGGGTGAGAGTGTGTGTGTGTGGATTGATTAGAGGGGTGAGAGTGTGTGTGTGGATTGATTAGGGGTGAGAGTGTGTGTGTGTGGATTGATTAGAGGGTGAGAGGTGTGTGTGTGTGGATTGATTAGGGGTGAGAGTGTGTGTGTGTGGATTGATTAGAGGGTGAGAGTGTGTGTGTGTGGATTGATTAGAGGGTGAGAGTGTGTGTGTGTGGATTGATTAGGGGGTGAGAGTGTGTGTGAGGATTGATTAGGGGTGAGAGTGTGTGTGTGGATTGATTAGAGGGTGAGAGTGTGTGTGTGGGATTGATTAGGGGGTGAGTGTGTGTGTGTGGATTGATTAGGGGTGAGAGTGTGTGTGTGGATTGATTAGAGGGTGAGAGTGTGTGTGTGTGGATTGATTAGAGGGTGAGAGTGTGTGTGTGGATTGATTAGGGGGTGAGAGTGTGTGTGTGTGGATTGATTAGAGGGTGAGAGTGTGTGTGTGTGGATTGATTAGAGGGTGAGAGTGTGTGTGTGGATTGATTAGGGTGAGTGTGTGTGTGGGATTGATTAGGGGTAGTGTGTGTGTGGGATTGATTAGAGGGTGAGAGTGTGTGTGTGTGGATTGATTAGGGGTGAGTGTGTGTGTGTGGATTGATTAGGGGGTGAGTGTGTGTGTGTGGATTGATTAGGGGTGAGAGTGTGTGTGTGGATTGATTAGGGGGTGAGTGTGTGTGTGTGATGAGAGGGGTGAGTGTGTGTGTGTGATTGATTAGGGGGTGAGTGTGTGTGTGTGGATTGATTAGGGGGTGAGAGTGTGTGTGTGTGGATTGATTAGGGGGTGAGTGTGTGTGTGTGGATTGATTAGAGGGTGAGGTGTGTGTGTGTGGATTGATTAGGGGGTGAGTGTGTGTGTGTGGATTGATTAGGGGGTGAGGTGTGTGTGTGTGGATTGATTAGGGGGTGAGTGTGTGTGTGTGGATTGATTAGGGGTGAGAGTGTGTGTGTGTGGATTGATTAGAGGGTGAGAGTGTGTGTGTGTGGATTGATTAGAGGGTGAGAGTGTGTGTGTGTGGATTGATTAGAGGGTGAGAGTGTGTGTGTGTGGATTGATTAGTGGGTGAGAGTGTGTGTGTGGATTGATTAGAGGGTGAGAGTGTGTGTGTGTGGATTGATTAGAGGGTGAGAGTGTGTGTGTGCGGATTGATTAGGGGGTGAGAGTGTGTGTGTGTGGATTGATTAGAGGGTGAGAGTGTGTGTGTGTGGATTGATTAGAGGGTGAGAGTGTGTGTGTGTGGATTGATTAGTGGGTGAGAGTGTGTGTGTGGATTGATTAGAGGGTGAGAGTGTGTGTGTGTGGATTGATTAGAGGGTGAGAGTGTGTGTGTGTGGATTGATTAGTGGGTGAGAGTGTGTGTGTGGATTGATTAGAGGGTGAGGTGTGTGTGTGTCTGTGGATTGATTAGAGGGTGAGAGTGTGTGTATGTGGATTGATTAGAGGGTGAGTGTGTGTGTGTGTGGATTGATTAGAGGGTGAGAGTGTGTGTGTGCGGATTGATTAGAGGGTGAGAGTGTGTGTGTGTGGATTGATTAGAGGGTGAGTGTGTGTGTGTCTGTGGATTGATTAGAGGGTGAGAGTGTGTGTGTGTGGATTGATTAGGGGGTGAGTGTGTGTGTGTGGATTGATTAGGGGGTGAGAGTGTGTGTGTGTGGATTGATTTGGGGGTGAGAGTGTGTGTGTGCGGATTGATTAGGGGGTGAGAGTGTGTGTGTGGATTGATTAGAGGGTGAGAGTGTGTGTGTGTGATTGATTAGAGGGTGAGTGTGTGTGTGTGGATTGATTAGAGGGTGAGAGTGTGTGTGTGTGGATTGATTAGAGGGTGAGAGTGTGTGTGTGTGGATTGATTAGGGGGTGAGTGTGTGTGTGTGGATTGATTAGAGGGTGAGAGTGTGTGTGTGTGGATTGATTAGGGGGGTGAGAGTGTGTGTGTCTGTGGATTGATTAGAGGGTGAGAGTGTGTGTGTGGATTGATTAGAGGGTGAGAGTGTGTGTGTGTGGATTGATTTGGGGGTGAGAGTGTGTGTGTGTGGATTGATTAGAGGGTGAGAGTGTGTGTGTGTGGATTGATTTGGGGGGTGAGAGTGTGTGTGTGTGGATTGATTAGGGGGTGAGTGTGTGTGTGTGTGGATTGATTAGTGGGTGAGAGTGTGTGTGTGGATTGATTAGAGGGTGAGAGTGTGTGTGTGTGGATTGATTAGGGGGTGAGTGTGTGTGTGTGTGGATTGATTAGTGGGTGAGAGTGTGTGTGTGGATTGATTAGAGGGTGAGAGTGTGTGTGTGTGGATTGATTAGGGGGTGAGTGTGTGTGTGTGTGGATTGATTAGTGGGTGAGAGTGTGTGTGTGGATTGATTAGAGGGTGAGAGTGTGTGTGTGTGGATTGATTAGTGGGTGAGAGTGTGTGTGTGGATTGATTAGAGGGTGAGAGTGTGTGTGTGTGGATTGATTAGAGGGTGAGTGTGTGTGTGTCTGTGGATTGATTAGAGGGTGAGAGTGTGTGTGTGTGGATTGATTAGGGGGTGAGTGTGTGTGTGTGTGGATTGATTAGTGGGTGAGAGTGTGTGTGTGTGGATTGATTAGGGGGTGAGAGTGTGTGTGTGTGTGGATTGATTAGTGGGTGAGAGTGTGTGTGTGTGGATTGATTAGGGGGTGAGTGTGTGTGTGTGTGGATTGATTAGAGGGTGAGTGTGTGTGTGTGTGGATTGATTAGAGGGTGAGTGTGTATGTGTCTGTGGATTGATTAGAGGTGAGAGTGTGTGTGTGGATTGATTAGAGGGTGAGAGTGTGTGTGTGTGGATTGATTAGGGGGTGAGAGTGTGTGTGTGTGGATTGATTAGAGGGTGAGAGTGTGTGTGTGTGGATTGATTAGTGGGTGAGAGTGTGTGTGTGTGGATTGATTAGGGAGTGAGTGTGTGTGTGTGTGGATTGATTAGAGGGTGAGTGTGTGTGTGTCTGTGGATTGATTAGAGGGTGAGAGTGTGTGTGTGGATTGATTAGAGGGTGAGAGTGTGTGTGTGTGGATTGATTAGGGGGTGAGAGTGTGTGTGTGTGGATTGATTAGAGGGTGAGAGTGTGTGTGTGTGGATTGATTTGGGGGGTGAGAGTGTGTGTGTGTGGATTGATTAGGGGGTGAGTGTGTGTGTGTGTGGATTGATTTGGGGGTGAGAGTGTGTGTGTGTGGATTGATTAGAGGGTGAGAGTGTGTGTGTGTGGATTGATTTGGGGGGTGAGAGTGTGTGTGTGTGGATTGATTAGGGGGTGAGTGTGTGTGTGTGTGGATTGATTAGTGGGTGAGAGTGTGTGTGTGGATTGATTAGAGGGTGAGAGTGTGTGTGTGTGGATTGATTAGGGGGTGAGTGTGTGTGTGTGTGGATTGATTAGTGGGTGAGAGTGTGTGTGTGGATTGATTAGAGGGTGAGTGTGTGTGTGTGTGGATTGATTAGTGGGTGAGAGTGTGTGTGTGGATTGATTAGAGGGTGAGAGTGTGTGTGTGTGGATTGATTAGGGGGTGAGTGTGTGTGTGTGTGGATTGATTAGTGGGTGAGAGTGTGTGTGTGGATTGATTAGAGGGCGAGAGTGTGTGTGTGTGGATTGATTAGGGGGTGAGTGTGTGTGTGTGTGGATTGATTAGTGGGTGAGAGTGTGTGTGTGGATTGATTAGAGGGTGAGTGTGTGTGTGTGTGGATTGATTAGTGGGTGAGAGTGTGTGTGTGGATTGATTAGAGGGTGAGAGTGTGAGTGTGTGGATTGATTAGGGGGTGAGTGTGTGTGTGTGGATTGATTAGTGGGTGAGAGTGTGTGTGTGGATTGATTAGAGGGTGAGAGTGTGTGTGTGTGGATTGATTAGTGGGTGAGAGTGTGTGTGTGGATTGATTAGAGGGTGAGAGTGTGTGTGTGTGGATTGATTAGAGGGTGAGTGTGTGTGTGTCTGTGGATTGATTAGAGGGTGAGAGTGTGTGTGTGTGGATTGATTAGGGGGTGAGTGTGTGTGTGTGTGGATTGATTAGTGGGTGAGAGTGTGTGTGTGTGGATTGATTAGGGGGTGAGAGTGTGTGTGTGTGTGGATTGATTAGTGGGTGAGAGTGTGTGTGTGAGGATTGATTAGGGGGTGAGTGTGTGTGTGTGTGGATTGATTAGAGGGTGAGTGTGTGTGTGTGTGGATTGATTAGAGGGTGAGTGTGTATGTGTCTGTGGATTGATTAGAGGGTGAGAGTGTGAGTGTGGATTGATTAGAGGGTGAGAGTGTGTGTGTGTGGATTGATTAGGGGGTGAGAGTGTGTGTGTGTGGATTGATTAGAGGGTGAGAGTGTGTGTGTGTGGATTGATTAGTGGTGAGAGTGTGTGTGTGTGGATTGATTAGGGAGTGAGTGTGTGTGTGTGTGGATTGATTAGAGGGTGAGTGTGTGTGTGTCTGTGGATTGATTAGAGGGTGAGAGTGTGTGTGTGTGGATTGATTAGAGGGTGAGAGTGTGTGTGTGCGGATTGATTAGAGGGTGAGAGTGTGTGTGTGTGGATTGATTAGAGGGTGAGAGTGTGTGTGTGTGGATTGATTAGAGGGTGAGAGTGTGTGTGTGTGGATTGATTAGGGGGTGAGAGTGTGTGTGTGTGGATTGATTAGAGGGTGAGAGTGTGTGTGTGTGGATTGATTTGGGGGGTGAGAGTGTGTGTGTGTGGATTGATTAGGGGGTCAGTGTGTGTGTGTGTGGATTGATTAGTGGGTGAGAGTGTGTGTGTGTGGATTGATTAGGGGGTGAGTGTGTGTGTGTGTGGATTGATTAGAGGGTGAGTGTGTGTGTGTGTGGATTGATTAGAGGGTGAGAGTGTGTGTGTGTGGATTGATTAGAGGGTGAGAGTGTGTGTGTGGATTGATTAGAGGGTGAGAGTGTGTGTGTGTGGATTGATTAGGGGATGAGTGTGTGTGTGCGGATTGATTAGAGGGTGAGTGTGTGTGTGTGTGGATTGATTAGAGGGTGAGAGTGTGTGTGTGGATTGATTAGAGGGTGAGAGTGTGTGTGTGTGGATTGATTTGGGGGTGAGAGTGTGTGTGTGTGGATTGATTAGGGGGTGAGAGTGTGTGTGTGGATTGATTAGAGGGTGAGAGTGTGTGTGTGGACTGATTAGAGGGTGTGAGTGTGTGTGTGTGGATTGATTTGGGGGTGAGAGTGAGTGTGTGTGGATTGATTTGGGGTGAGAGTGTGTGTGTGTGGATTGATTAGAGAGTGAGAGTGTGTGTGTGTGGATTGATTAGAGGGTGTGAGTGTGTGTGTGTGGATTGATTTGGGGGTGAGAGTGTGTGTGTGTGGATTGATTAGAGGGTGAGAGTGTGTGTGTGTGGACTGATTAGAGGGTGTGAGTGTGTGTGTGTGGATTGATTAGGGGATGAGAGTGTGTGTGTGTGGATTGATTAGAGGGTGAGAGTGAGTGTGTGTGGATAGATTAGAGGCTGAGAGTGTGTGTGTGTGGATTGATTAGAGGGTGAGAGTGTGTGTGTGGATTGATTAGAGGGTGAGTGTGTGTGTGTGTGGATTGATTAGAGGGTGAGAGTGTGTGTGTGTGGATTGATTAGAGGGTGAGTGTGTGTGTGTCTGTGGATTGATTAGAGGGTGAGAGTGTGTGTGTGGATTGATTAGAGGGTGAGAGTGTGTGTGTGTGGATTGATTTGGGGGGTGAGAGTGTGTGTGTGTGGATTGATTAGGGGGTGAGAGTGTGTGTGTGGATTGATTAGAGGGTGAGAGTGTGTGTGTGTGGACTGATTAGAGGGTGTGAGTGTGTGTGTGTGGATTGATTTGGGGGTGAGAGTGAGTGTGTGTGGATTGATTTGGGGGTGAGAGTGTGTGTGTGTGGATTGATTAGAGAGTGAGAGTGTGTGTGTGGATTGATTAGAGGGTGAGAGTGTGTGTGTGTGGATTGATTAGGGGGTGAGAGTGAGTGTGTGTGGATTGATTTGGGGGTGAGAGTGTGTGTGTGTGGATTGATTAGAGAGTGAGAGTGAGTGTGTGGATTGATTAGAGGGTGAGAGTGTGTGTGTGTGGATTGATTAGAGGGTGAGAGTGTGTGTGTGTGGATTGATTGGAGGGTGAGAGTGTGTGTGTGTGGATTGATTAGAGGGTGAGAGTGTGTGTTTGTGTGGATTGATTAGTGGGTGAGAGTGTGTGTGTGTGGATTGATTAGAGGGTGAGAGTGTGTGTGTGTGGATTGATTAGAGGGTGAGAGTGTGTGTGTGTGGATTGATTAGAGGGTGAGAGTGTGTGTTGTGTGGATTGATTAGGGGGAGAGAGTGTGTGTGTGTGGATTGATTAGAGGGTGAGAGTGTGTGTGTGTGGATTGATTAGAGGGTGAGAGTGTGTGTGTGTGGATTCATTAGAGGGTGAGAGTGTGTGTGTGGATTGATTAGAGGGTGAGAGTGTGTGTGTGTGGATTGATTAGAGGGTGAGAGTGTGTGTGTGTGGATTGATTAGAGGGTGAGAGTGTGTGTTTGTGGATTGATTAGAGGGTGAGAGTGTGTGTGTGTGGATTGATTAGAGGGTGAGTGTGTGTGTGTGTGGATTGATTAGAGGGTGAGAGTGTGTGTGTGTGGATTGATTAGAGGGTGAGAGTGTGTGTGTGTGGATTGATTAGAGGGTGAGTGTGTGTGTGTGTGGATTGATTAGAGGGTGAGAGTGTGTGTGTGTGGATTGATTAGGGGTGAGAGTGTGTGTGTGTGGATTCATTAGAGGGTGAGAGTGTGTGTGTGGATTGATTAGAGGGTGAGAGTGTGTGTGTGTGGATTGATTAGGGGGTGAGAGTGTGTGTGTGTGGATTGATTAGAGGGTGAGAGTGTGTGTGTGTGGATTGATTAGGGGGTGAGAGTGTGTGTGTGTGGATTCATTAGAGGGTGAGAGTGTGTGTGTGGATTGATTAGAGGGTGAGAGTGTGTGTGTGTGGATTGATTAGAGGGTGAGAGTGTGTGTGTGTGTGGATTGATTAGAGGGTGAGAGTGTGTGTGTGGATTGATTAGAGGGTGAGAGTGTGTGTGTGGATTGATTAGAGGGTGAGAGTGTGTGTGTGGATTGATTAGAGGGTGAGAGTGTGTGTGTGTGGATTGATTAGAGGGTGAGAGTGTGTGTGTGTGTGGATTGATTAGAGGGTGAGAGTGTGTGTGTGTGTGGATTGATTAGAGGGTGAGAGTGTGTGTGTGGATTGATTAGAGGGTGAGAGTGTGTGTGTGTGGATTGATTAGAGGGTGAGATTGTGTGTGTGTGGATTGATTTGGGGGGTGAGAGTGTGTGTGTGTGGATTGATTAGGGGGTGAGAGTGTGTGTGTGTGGATTGATTAGTGGGTGAGAATGTGTGTGTGTGGATTGATTAGAGGGTGAGAGTGTGTGTGGGTGGATTGATTTGGGGGGTGAGAGTGTGTGTGTGTGGATTGATTAGGGGGTGAGAGTGTGTGTGTGTGGATTGATTAGGGGGTGAGAGTGTGTGTGTGCGGATTGATTAGGGGGTGAGAGTGTGTGTGTGGATTGATTAGAGGGTGAGAGTGTGTGTGTGTGGATTGATTAGAGGGTGAGAGTGTGTGTGTGTGGATTGATTAGAGGGTGAGAGTGTGTGTGTGGATTGATTAGACGGTGAGAGTGTGTGTGTGTGGATTGATTAGAGGGTGAGAGTGTGTGTGTGCGGATTGATTAGAGGGTGAGAGTGTGTGTGTGTGGATTGATTAGAGGGTGAGAGTGTGTGTGTGTGGATTGATTAGAGGGTGAGAGTGTGTGTTTGTGTGGATTGATTAGGGGGTGAGAGTGTGTGTGTGTGGATTGATTAGAGGGTGAGAGTGTGTGTGTGTGGATTGATTAGAGGGTGAGAGTGTGTGTGTGTGGATTCATTAGAGGGTGAGAGTGTGTGTGTGGATTGATTAGAGGGTGAGAGTGTGTGTGTGTGGATTGATTAGAGGGTGAGAGTGTGTGTGTGTGGATTGATTAGAGGGTGAGAGTGTGTGTTTGTGGATTGATTAGAGGGTGAGAGTGTGTGTGTGTGGATTGATTAGAGGGTGAGTGTGTGTGTGTGTGGATTGATTAGAGGGTGAGAGTGTGTGTGTGTGGATTGATTAGAGGGTGAGAGTGTGTGTGTGTGGATTGATTAGAGGGTGAGTGTGTGTGTGTGTGGATTGATTAGAGGGTGAGAGTGTGTGTGTGTGGATTGATTAGGGGGTGAGAGTGTGTGTGTGTGGATTCATTAGAGGGTGAGAGTGTGTGTGTGGATTGATTAGAGGGTGAGAGTGTGTGTGTGTGGATTGATTAGGGGGTGAGAGTGTGTGTGTGTGGATTGATTAGAGGGTGAGAGTGTGTGTGTGTGGATTGATTAGGGGGTGAGAGTGTGTGTGTGTGGATTCATTAGAGGGTGAGAGTGTGTGTGTGGATTGATTAGAGGGTGAGAGTGTGTGTGTGTGGATTGATTAGAGGGTGAGAGTGTGTGTGTGTGTGGATTGATTAGAGGGTGAGAGTGTGTGTGTGGATTGATTAGAGGGTGAGAGTGTGTGTGTGTGGATTGATTAGAGGGTGAGAGTGTGTGTGTGGATTGATTAGAGGGTGAGAGTGTGTGTGTGTGGATTGATTAGAGGGTGAGAGTGTGTGTGTGTGTGGATTGATTAGAGGGTGAGAGTGTGTGTGTGTGGATTGATTAGAGGGTGAGAGTGTGTGTGTGGATTGATTAGAGGGTGAGAGTGTGTGTGTGTGGATTGATTAGAGGGTGAGATTGTGTGTGTGTGGATTGATTTGGGGGGTGAGAGTGTGTGTGTGTGGATTGATTAGGGGGTGAGAGTGTGTGTGTGTGGATTGATTAGTGGGTGAGAATGTGTGTGTGTGGATTGATTAGAGGGTGAGAGTGTGTGTGGGTGGATTGATTTGGGGGGTGAGAGTGTGTGTGTGTGGATTGATTAGGGGGTGAGAGTGTGTGTGTGTGGATTGATTAGGGGGTGAGAGTGTGTGTGTGCGGATTGATTAGGGGGTGAGAGTGTGTGTGTGGATTGATTAGAGGGTGAGAGTGTGTGTGTGTGGATTGATTAGAGGGTGAGAGTGTGTGTGTGTGGATTGATTAGAGGGTGAGAGTGTGTGTGTGGATTGATTAGACGGTGAGAGTGTGTGTGTGTGGATTGATTAGAGGGTGAGAGTGTGTGTGTGTGGATTGATTAGAGGGTGAGAGTGTGTGTGTGTGGATTGATTAGAGGGTGAGAGTGTGTGTGTGGATTGATTAGAGGGTGAGAGTGTGTGTGTGTGGATTGATTAGAGGGTGAGAGTGTGTGTGTGCGGATTGATTAGAGGGTGAGAGTGTGTGTGTGTGGATTGATTAGAGGGTGAGAGTGTGTGTGTGTGGATTGATTAGCGGGTGAGAGTGTGTGTGTGTGGATTGATTAGGGGGTGAGAGTGTGTGTGTGTGGATTGATTAGAGGGTGAGAGTGTGTGTGTGTGGATTGATTAGGGGGTGAGAGTGTGTGTGTGTGGATTGATTAGAGGGTGAGAGTGTGTGTGTGTGGATTGATTAGAGGGAGAGTGTGTGTGTGTGTGTGGATTGATTAGAGGGTGAGTGTGTGTGTGTGTGGATTGATTAGAGGGTGAGAGTGTGTGTGTGTGGATTGATTAGAGGGTGAGAGTGTGTGTGTGTGGATTGATTAGAGGGTGAGTGTGTGTTTGTGTGTGGATTGATTAGAGGGTGAGAGTGTGTGTGTGTGGATTGATTAGGGGGTGAGAGTGTGTGTGTGGATTGATTAGAGGGTGAGAGTGTGTGTGTGTGGATTGATTAGAGGGTGAGGGTGTGTGTGTGTGGATTGATTAGAGGGTGAGTGTGTGTGTGTGTGGATTGATTAGAGGGTGAGAGTGTGTGTGTGTGGATTGATTAGGGGGTGAGAGTGTGTGTGTGTGGATTGATTAGAGGGTGAGAGAGTGTGTGTGCGGATTGATTAGAGGGTGAGAGTGTGTGTGTGTGGATTGATTAGAGGGTGAGAGTGTGTGTGTGTGGATTGATTAGGGGGTGAGAGTGTGTGTGTGTGGATTGATTAGAGGGTGAGAGTGTGTGTGTGTGGATTGATTAGGGGGTGAGAGTGTGTGTGTGTGGATTGATTGGAGGGTGAGAGTGTGTGTGTGTGGATTGATTAGGGGGTGAGAGTGTGTGTGTGCGGACTGATTAGGGGGTGAGAGTGTGTGTGTGTGGATTGATTAGGGGGTGAGAGTGTGTGTGTGTGGATTGATTAGAGGGTGAGAGTGTGTGTGTGTGGATTGATTATGGGGTGAGAGTGTGTGTGTGTGGATTGATTATGGGGTGAGAGTGTGTGTGTGTGGATTGATCAGAGGGTGAGAGTGTGTGTGTGTGGATTGATTAGAGGGTGAGAGTGTGTGTGTGTGGATTGATCAGAGGGTGAGAGTGTGTGTGTGTGGATTGATTAGAGGGTGAGAGTGTGTGTGTGGATTGATTAGAGGGTGAGAGTGTGTGTGTGTGGATTGATTAGGGGGTGAGAGTGTGTGTGTGTGGATTGATCAGAGGGTGAGAGTGTGTGTGTGGATTGATTAGAGGGTGAGAGTGTGTGTGTGTGGATTGATTATGGGGTGAGAGTGTGTGTGTGTGGATTGATTATGGGGTGAGAGTGTGTGTGTGTGGATTGATCAGAGGGTGAGAGTGTGTGTGTGGATTGATTAGAGGGTGAGAGTGTGTGTGTGTGGATTGATTAGGGGGTGAGAGTGTGTGTGTGCGGACTGATTAGGGGGTGAGAGTGTGTGTGTGTGGATTGATTGGAGGGTGAGAGTGTGTGTGTGTGGATTGATTAGGGGGTGAGAGTGTGTGTGTGTGGATTGATTGGAGGGTGAGAGTGTGTGTGTGTGGATTGATTAGGGGATGAGAGTGTGTGTGTGTGGATTGATCAGAGGGTGAGAGTGTGTGTGTGTGGATTGATCAGAGGGTGAGAGTGTGTGTGTGTGGATTGATTAGAGGGTGAGAGTGTGTGTGTGTGGATTGATTAGAGGGTGAGAGTGTGTGTGTGTGGATTGATTAGAGGGTGAGAGTGTGTGTGTGTGGATTGATTAGAGGGTGAGAGTGTGTGTGTGTGGATTGATTAGGGGGTGAGAGTGTGTGTGTGTGGATTGATTAGAGGGTGAGAGTGTGTGTGTGTGGATTGATTAGGGGGTGAGAGTGTGTGTGTGTGGATTGATTAGGGGGTGAGAGTGTGTGTGTGTGGATTGATTAGAGGGTGAGAGTGTGTGTGTGTGGATTGATTAGGGGGTGAGAGTGTGTGTGTGCGGACTGATTAGGGGGTGAGAGTGTGTGTGTGTGGATTGATTGGAGGGTGAGAGTGTGTGTGTGTGGATTGATTAGAGGGTGAGAGTGTGTGTGTGTGGATTGATTAGAGGGTGAGAGTGTGTGTGTGTGGATTGATTAGAGGGTGAGAGTGTGTGTGTGTGGATTGATTAGAGGGTGAGAGTGTGTGTGTGTGGATTGATTAGGGGGTGAGAGTGTGTGTGTGTGGATTGATTAGAGGGTGAGAGTGTGTGTGTGTGGATTGATTAGGGGGTGAGAGTGTGTGTGTGTGGATTGATTAGGGGGTGAGAGTGTGTGTGTGTGGATTGATTAGAGGGTGAGAGTGTGTGTGTGTGGATTGATTAGGGGGTGAGAGTGTGTGTGTGCGGACTGATTAGGGGGTGAGAGTGTGTGTGTGTGGATTGATTGGAGGGTGAGAGTGTGTGTGTGTGGATTGATTAGGGGGTGAGAGTGTGTGTGTGTGGATTGATTGGAGGGTGAGAGTGTGTGTGAGGATTGATTAGGGGATGAGAGTGTGTGTGTGTGGATTGATTGGAGGGTGAGAGTGTGTGTGTGTGGATTGATTAGGGGGTGAGAGTGTGTGTTTGTGTGGATTGATTAGGGGGTGAGAGTGTGTGTGTGTGGATTGATTCGAGGGTGAGAGTGTGTGTGTGGATTGATTAGAGGGTGAGAGTGTGTGTGTGTTGAATGATTAGAGGGTGAGAGTGTGTGTGTGTGGATTGATTAGAGGGTGAGAGTGTGTGTGTGTGGATTGATTAGAGGGTGAGAGTGTGTGTGTGTGGATTGATTATGGGGTGAGAGTGTGTGTGTGTGGATTGATTATGGGGTGAGAGTGTGTGTGTGTGGATTGATCAGAGGGTGAGAGTGTGTGTGTGTGTGTGGATTGATTAGAGGGTGAGAGTGTGTGTGTGTGGATTGATCAGAGGGTGAGAGTGTGTGTGTGTGGATTGATTAGAGGGTGAGAGTGTGTGTGTGTGGATTGATTAGAGGGTGAGAGTGTGTGTGTGTGGATTGATTAGAGGGTGAGAGTGTGTGTGTGTGGATTGATTAGAGGGTGAGAGTGTGTTTGTGTGGATTGATTAGGGGGTGAGAGTGTGTGTGTGTGGATTGATTAGAGGGTGAGAGTGTGTGTGTGTGGATTGATTATGGGGTGAGAGTGTGTGTGTGTGGATTGATTATGGGGTGAGAGTGTGTGTGTGTGGATTGATCAGAGGGTGAGAGTGTGTGTGTGTGGATTGATTAGAGGGTGAGAGTGTGTGTGTGTGTGGATTGATCAGAGGGTGAGAGTGTGTGTGTGTGGATTGATTAGAGGGTGAGAGTGTGTGTGTGTGGATTGATTAGAGGGTGAGAGTGTGTGTGTGTGGATTGATTAGATGGTGAGACTGTGTGTGTGTGGATTGATTAGAGGGTGAGAGTGTGTGTGTGTGGATTGATTAGATGGTGAGTGTGTGTGTGTGTGTGGATTGATTAGAGGGTGCGAGTGTGTGTGTGTGGATTGATTAGATGGTGAGTGTGTGTGTGTGTGGATTGATTAGAGGGTGAGAGTGTGTGTGTGTGGATTGATTAGAGGGTGAGAGTGTGTGTGTGTGGATTGATTAGAGGGTGAGAGTGTGTGTGTGCGGATTGATTCGGGGGTGAGAGTGTGTGTGTGTGGATTGATTAGAGGGTGAGAGTGTGTGTGTGTGGATTGATTAGAGGGTGAGAGTGTGTGTGTGTGGATTGATTAGAGGATGAGAGTGTGTGTGTGTGGATTGATTAGATGGTGAGAGTGTGTGTGTGCGGATTGATTAGGGGGTGAGAGTGTGTGTGTGTGGATTGATTAGAGGGTGAGAGTGTGTGTGTGTGGATTGATTAGAGGGTGAGAGTGTGTGTGTGTGGATTGATTAGGGGGTGAGAGTGTGTGTGTGTGGATTGATTAGAGGGTGAGAGTGTGTGTGTGTAGATTGATTAGGGGGTGAGAGTGTGTGTGCGTGGATTGATTAGAGGGTGAGAGTGTGTGTGTGTGGATTGATTAGGGGGTGAGAGTGTGTGTGTGCGGATTGATTAGGGGGTGAGAGTGTGTGTGTGTGGATTGATTAGAGGGTGAGAGTGTGTGTGTGTGGATTGATTAGGGGGTGAGAGTGTGTGTGTGTGGATTGATTAGGGGGTGAGAGTGTGTGTGTGTGGATTGATTAGGGGGTGAGAGTGTGTGTGTGCGGATTGATTAGGGGGTGAGAGTGTGTGTGTGTGGATTGATTAGAGGGTGAGAGTGTGTGTGTGTGGATTGATTAGGGGGTGAGAGTTTGTGTGTGTGGATTGATTAGGGGGTGAGAGTGTGTGTGTGTGGATTGATTAGGGGGTGAGAGTGTGTGTGTGTGGATTGATTAGAGGGTGAGAGTGTGTGTGTGTGGACTGATTAGGGGGTGAGAGTGTGTGTGTGGATTGATTAGGGGGTGAGAGTGTGTGTGTGTGGATTGATTAGGGGGTGAGAGTGTGTGTGTGTGGATTGATTAGAGGGTGAGAGTGTGTGTGTGTGGACTGATTAGGGGGTGAGAGTGTGTGTGTGTGGATTGATTAGAGGGTGAGAGTGTGTGTGTGTGGATTGATTAGGGGGTGAGAGTGTGTGTGTGTGGATTGATTAGAGGGTGAGAGTGTGTGTGTGTGGATTGATTAGGGGGTGAGAGTGTGTGTGTGTGGATTGATTAGAGGGTGAGAGTGTGTGTGTGTGGATTGATTAGAGGGTGAGAGTGTGTGTGTGGATTGATTAGAGGGTGAGAGTGTGTGTGTGTGGATTGATTAGAGGGTGAGAGTGTGTGTGTGTGGACTGATTAGGGGGTGAGAGTGTGTGTGTGTGGATTGATTAGAGGGTGAGAGTGTGTGTGTGTGGATTGATTAGAGGGTGAGAGTGTGTGTGTGTGGACTGATTAGGGGGTGAGAGTGTGTGTGTGTGGATTGATTAGAGGGTGAGAGTGTGTGTGTGTGGATTGATTAGAGGGTGAGAGTGTGTGTATGTGGATTGATTAGAGGGTGAGAGTGTGTGTGTGTGGATTGATTAGAGGGTGAGAGTGTGTGTGTGGATTGATTAGAGGGTGAGAGTGTGTGTGTGTGGATTGATTAGAGGGTGAGAGTGTGTGTGTGGATTGATTAGAGGGTGAGAGTGTGTGTGTGGATTGATTAGAGGGTGAGAGTGTGTGTGTGTGCGGATTGATTAGAGGGTGAGAGTGTGTGTGTGTGGACTGATTAGGGGGTGAGAGTGTGTGTGTGTGGACTGATTAGGGGGTGAGAGTGTGTGTGTGTGGATTGATTAGAGGGTGAGAGTGTGTGTGTGCGGATTGATTAGGGGGTGAGAGTGTGTGTGTGTGGATTGATTAGGGGGTGAGAGTGTGTGTGTGTGGATTGATTAGAGGGTGAGTGTGTGTGTGTGTGGATTGATTAGGGGGTGAGAGTGTGTGTGTGTGGATTGATTAGGGGGTGAGAGTGTGTGTGTGTGGATTGATTAGGGGGTGAGAGTGTGTGTGTGTGGATTGATTAGAGGGTGAGAGTGTGTGTGTGTGGAATGATTAGGGGGTGAGAGTGTGTGTGTGTGGATTGATTAGAGGGTGAGAGTGTGTGTGTGTGGATTGATTAGAGGGTGAGAGTGTGTGTGTGTGGATTGATTAGAGGGTGAGAGTGTGTGTGTGTGGATTGATTAGAGGGTGAGAGTGTGTGTGTGTGGATTGATTAGAGGGTGAGAGTGTGTGTGTGTGGATTGATTAGAGGGTGAGTGTGTGTGTGTGTGGATTGATTAGAGGGTGAGAGTGTGTGTGTGTGGATTGATTAGAGGGTGAGAGTGTGTGTGTGTGGATTGATTAGAGGGTGAGAGTGTGTGTGTGTGGATTGATTAGGGGGTGAGAGTGTGTGTGTGTGGATTGATTAGAGGGTGAGTGTGTGTGTGTGTGGATTGATTAGAGGGTGAGAGTGTGTGTGTGTGGATTGATTAGAGGGTGAGAGTGTGTGTGTGTGGATTGATTAGAGGGTGAGTGTGTGTGTGTGGATTGATTAGAGGGTGAGAGTGTGTGTGTGGATTGATTAGAGGGTGAGTGTGTGTGTGTGTGGATTGATTAGAGGGTGAGAGTGTGTGTGTGTGGATTGATTAGAGGGTGAGAGTGTGTGTGTGCGGATTGATTAGGGGGTGAGAGTGTGTGTGTGTGGATTGATTAGAGGGTGAGTGTGTGTGTGTGTGGATTGATTAGAGGGTGAGAGTGTGTGTGTGTGGATTGATTAGAGGGTGAGAGTGTGTGTGTGCGGATTGATTAGGGGGTGAGAGTGTGTGTGTGTGGATTGATTAGGGGGTGAGAGTGTGTATGGATTGATTAGAGGGTGAGAGTGTGTGTGTGCGGATTGATTAGGGGGTGAGAGTGTGTGTGTGTGGATTGATTAGGGGGTGAGAGTGTGTGCGTGTGGATTGATTAGAGGGTGAGAGTGTGTGTGTGTGGATTGATTAGAGGGTGAGAGTGTGTGTGCGGATTGATTAGAGGGTGAGAGTGTGTGTGTGTGGATTGATTAGGGGGTGAGAGTGTGTATGGATTGATTAGAGGGTGAGAGTGTGTGTGTGTGGATTGATTCGAGGGTGAGAGTGTGTGTGTGTGGATTGATTAGGGGGTGAGAGTGTGTGCGTGTGGATTGATTAGAGGGTGAGAGTGTGTGTGTGTGGATTGATTAGGGGGTGAGAGTGTGTATGGATTGATTAGAGGGTGAGAGTGTGTGTGTGTGGATTGAGTAGAGGGTGAGAGTCTGTTTGTGTGGATTGATTCGAGGGTGAGAGTGTGTGTGTGGAATGATTAGAGGGTGAGAGTGTGTGTGTGTGGATTGATTAGGGGGTGAGAGTGTGTGTGTGTGGATTGATTAGAGGGTGAGAGTGTGTGTGTGTGGATTGATTAGAGGGTGAGTGTGTGTGTGTGTGGATTGATTAGAGGGTGAGAGTGTGTGTGTGTGGATTGATTCGAGGGTGAGAGTGTGTGTGTGTGGATTGATTAGGGGGTGAGAGTGTGTGTGTGTGGATTGATTAGAGGGTGAGAGTGTGTGTGTGTGGATTGATTAGAGGGTGAGTGTGTGTGTGTGTGGATTGATTAGAGGGTGAGTGTGTGTGTGTGTGGATTGATTAGGGGGTGAGAGTGTGTGTGTGCGGATTGATTAGGGGGTGAGAGTGTGTATGGATTGATTAGAGGGTGAGAGTGTGTGAGTGTGGATTGATTAGAGGGTGAGAGTGTGTTTGTGTGGATTGATTCGAGGGTGAGAGTGTGTGTGTGTGGATTGATTAGAGGGTGAGAGTGTGTGTGTGTGGATTGATTATGGGGTGAGAGTGTGTGTGTGTGGATTGATTAGAGGGTGAGAGTGTGTGTGTGTGGATTGATTAGAGGGTGAGAGTGTGTGTGTGTGGATTGATTAGGGGGTGAGAGTGTGTGTGTGTGGATTGATTAGAGGGTGAGAGTGTGTGTGTGTGGATTGATTAGAGGGTGAGTGTGTGTGTGTGTGGATTGATTAGAGGGTGAGAGTGTGTGTGTGTGGATTGATTCGAGGGTGAGAGTGTGTGTGTGTGGATTGATTAGAGGGTGAGAGTGAGTGTGTGTGGATTGATTAGAGGGTGAGAGTGTGTGTGTGTGGATTGATTAGAGGGTGAGAGTGTGTGTGTGTGGATTGATTAGAGGGTGAGAGTGTGTGTGTGTGGATTGATTAGAGGGTGAGAGTGTGTGTGTGTGGATTGATTAGGGGGTGAGAGTGTGTGTGTGTGGATTGATTAGAGGGTGAGAGTGTGTGTGTGTGGATTGATTAGAGGGTGAGTGTGTGTGTGTGTGGATTGATTAGAGGGTGAGAGTGTGTGTGCGGATTGATTAGAGGATGAGAGTGTGTGTGTGTGGATTGATTAGAGGGTGAGAGTGTGTGTGTGGATTGATTAGAGGGTGAGAGTGTGTGTGTGTGGATTGATTAGGGGGTGAGAGTGTGTGTGTGTGGATTGATTAGAGGGTGAGAGTGTGTGTGTGTGGATTGATTAGCAGGTGAGAGTGTGTGTGTGTGGATTGATTATGGGGTGAGAGTGTGTGTGTGTGGATTGATTAGGGGGTGAGAGTGTGTGTGTGTGGATTGATCAGAGGGTGAGAGTGTGTGTGTGTGGATTGATTAGAGGGTGAGAGTGTGTGTGTGTGGATTGATCAGAGGGTGAGAGTGTGTGTGTGTGGATTGATTAGAGGGTGAGAGTGTGTGTGTGTGGATTGATTAGAGGGTGAGGGTGTGTGTGTGTGGATTGATTAGATGGTGAGAGTGTGTGTGTGTGGATTGATTAGAGGGTGAGAGTGTGTGTGTGTGGATTGATTAGATGGTGAGTGTGTGTGTGTGTGGATTGATTAGAGGGTGAGAGTGTGTGTGTGTGGATTGATTAGAGGATGAGAGTGTGTGTGTGTGGATTGATTAGATGGTGAGTGTGTGTGTGTGTGGATTGATTAGAGGGTGAGAGTGTGTGTGTGTGGATTGATTAGAGGGTGAGAGTGTGTGTGTGTGGATTGATTAGAGGGTGAGAGTGTGTGTGTGGATTGATTAGATGGTGAGAGTGTGTGTGTGCGGATTGATTAGGGGGTGAGAGTGTCTGTGTGTGGATTGATTAGAGGGTGAGAGTGTGTGTGTGTGGATTGATTAGAGGGTGAGAGTGTGTGTGTGCGGATTGATTAGGGGGTGAGAGTGTGTGTGTGTGGATTGATTAGAGGGTGAGAGTGTGTGTGTGTGGATTGATTAGAGGGTGAGAGTGTGAGTGTGTGGATTGATTAGAGGGTGAGAGTGTGTGTGTGTGGATTGATTAGATGGTGAGAGTGTGTGTTTGTGGATTGATTAGAGGGTGAGAGTGTGTGTGTGTGGATTGATTAGAGGGTGAGAGTGTGTGTGTGTGGATTGATTAGAGGGTGAGAGTGTGAGTGTGTGGATTGATTAGAGGGTGAGAGTGTGTGTGTGTGGATTGATTAGATGGTGAGAGTGTGTGTGTGTGGATTGATTAGAGGGTGAGAGTGTGTGTGTGTGGATTGATTAGAGGGTGAGAGTGTGTGTGCGGATTGATTAGAGGGTGAGAGTGTGTGTGCGGATTGATTAGAGGGTGAGAGTGTGTGTGTGTGAGGATTGATTAGGGGGTGAGAGTGTGTGTGTGTGGATTGATTAGAGGGTGAGAGTGTTTGTGTGTGGATTGATTAGGGGGTGAGAGTGTGTGTGTGTGGATTGATTAGAGGGTGAGAGTGTGTGTGTGTGGATTGATTAGAGGGTGAGAGTGTGTGTGTGTGGATTGATTAGAGGGTGAGAGTGCGTGTGTGTGGATTGATTAGAGGGTGAGAGTGTGTGTGTGGATTGATTAGGGGGTGAGAGTGTGTGTGTGTGGATTGATTAGAGGGTGAGAGTGTGTGTGTGTGGATTGATTAGAGGGTGAGTGTGTGTGTGTGTGGATTGAATAGGGGGTGAGAGTGTGTGTGTGTGGATTGATTAGAGGGTGAGAGTGTGTGTGTGTGGATTGATTAGAGGGTGAGAGTGTGTGTGTGTGGATTGATTAGAGGGTGAGAGTGTGTGTGTGGATTGATTAGGGGGTGAGAGTGTGTGTGTGGATTGATTAGAGGGTGAGAGTGTGTGTGTGTGGATTGATTAGAGGGTGAGAGTGTGTGTGTGTGGATTGATTATGGGGTGAGAGTGTGTGTGTGTGGATTGATTAGAGGGTGAGAGTGTGTGTGTGTGGATTGATTATGGGGTGAGAGTGTGTGTGTGTGGATTGATTAGGGGGTGAGAGTGTGTGTGTGGATTGATTAGAGGGTGAGAGTGTGTGTGTGTGGATTGATTAGAGGGTGAGAGTGTGTGTGTGTGGATTGATTATGGGGTGAGAGTGTGTGTGTGTGGATTGATTAGGGGGTGAGAGTGTGTGTGTGCGGATTGATTAGGGGGTGAGAGTTTGTGTGTGTGGATTGATTAGGGGGTGAGAGTGTGTGTGTGTGGATTGATTAGGGGGTGAGAGTGTGTGTGTGGATTGATTAGAGGGTGAGTGTGTGTGTGCGGATTGATTCGGGGGTGAGAGTGTGTGTGTGCGGATTGATTAGGGGGTGAGAGTGTGTATGTGTGGATTGATTAGAGGGTGAGTGTGTGTGTGCGGATTGATTCGGGGGTGAGAGTGTGTGTGTGTGGATTGATTAGAGGGTGAGAGTGTGTGTGTGTGGATTGATTAGAGGGTGAGTGTGTGTGTGCGGATTGATTAGGGGGTGAGAGTGTGTGTGTGTGGATTGATTAGGGGGTGAGAGTGTGTGTGTGTGGATTGATTAGAGGGTGAGTGTGTGTGTGCGGATTGATTCGGGGTGAGAGTGTGTGTGTGTGGATTGATTAGGGGGTGAGAGTGTGTGTGTGCGGATTGATTAGGGGGTGAGAGTGTGTATGGATTGATTAGAGGGTGAGAGTGTGTGTGTGTGGATTGATTAGAGGGTGAGTGTGTGTGTGCGGATTGATTAGGGGGTGAGAGTGTGTGTGTGTGGATTGATTAGGGGGTGAGAGTGTGCGTGTGCGGATTGATTAGGGGGTGAGAGTGTGTGTGTGTGGATTGATTAGAGGGTGAGAGTGTGTGTGTGTGGATAGATTAGGGGGTGAGAGTGTGTGTGTGGATTGATTAGAGGGTGAGAGTGTGTGTGTGTGGATTGATTAGAGGGTGAGAGTGTGTTTGTGTGGATTGATTAGAGGGTGAGAGTGTGTGTGTGTGGATTGATTAGAGGGTGAGTGTGTGTATGGATTGATTAGAGGGTGAGAGTGTGTGTGTGTGGATTGATTAGAGGGTGAGTGTGTGTATGGATTGATTAGAGGGTGAGAGTGTGTGTGTGTTGATTGATTAGAGGGTGAGAGTGTGTGTGTGTGGATTGATTAGAGGGTGAGAGTGTGTGTGTGTGGATTGATTAGAGGGTGAGTGTGTGTATGGATTGATTAGAGGGTGAGAGTGTGTGTGTGTGGATTGATTAGAGGGTGAGTGTGTGTATGGATTGATTAGAGGGTGAGAGTGTGTGTGTGTGGATTGATTAGAGGGTGAGTGTGTGTATGGATTGATTAGAGGGTGAGAGTGTGTGTGTGGATTGATTAGAGGGTGAGTGTGTGTGTGTGTGGATTGATTAGAGGGTGAGTGTGTGTATGGATTGATTAGGGGGTGAGAGTGTGTGTGTGTGGATTGATTAGAGGGTGAGAGTGTGTATGGATTGATTAGAGGGTGAGAGTGTGTGTGTGTGGATTGATTAGAGGGTGAGTGTGTGTATGGATTGATTAGAGGGTGAGAGTGTGTGTGTTTGGATTGATTAGGGGGTGAGAGTGTGTGTGTGTGGATTGAATAGAGGGTGAGAGTGTGTGTGTGGATTGATTAGAGGGTGAGAGTGTGTGTGCGGATTGATTAGAGGATGAGAGTGTGTGTGTGTGTATTGATTAGAGGGTGAGAGTGTGTGTGTGGATTGATTAGAGGGTGAGAGTGTGTGTGTGTGGATTGATTAGGGGGTGAGAGTGTGTGTGTGTGGATTGATTAGGGGGTGAGAGTGTGTGTGTGTGGATTGATTAGAGGGTGAGAGTGTGTGTGTGTGGATTGATTAGAGGGTGAGAGTGTGTGTGTGTAGATTGATTAGGGGGTGAGAGTGTGTGTGTGTGGATTGATTAGAGGGTGAGAGTGTGTGTGTGTGGATTGATTAGAGGGTGAGTGTGTGTACGGATTGATTAGAGGGTGAGAGTGTGTGTGTGTGGATTGATTAGGGGGTGAGAGTGTGTGTGTGCGGATTGATTAGGGGGTGAGAGTGTGTGTGTGTGGATTGATTAGAGGGTGAGAGTGTGTGTGTGTGGATTGATTAGAGGGTGAGAGTGTGTGTGTGTGCATTGATTAGAGGGTGAGTGTGTGTGTGTGTGGATTGATTAGAGGGTGAGAGTGTGTGTGTGTGGATTGATTAGAGGGTGAGAGTGTGTGTGTGGATTGATTAGAGGGTGAGAGTGTGTGTGTGTGGATTCATTAGAGGGTGAGAGTGTGTTTGTGTGGATTGATTAGGGGGTGAGAGTGTGTGTGTGCGGATTGATTAGGCGGTGAGAGTGTGTGTGTGTGGTTTGATTAGAGGGTGAGAGTGTGTGTGTGTGGATTGATTAGGGGGTGAGAGTGTGTGTGTATGGATTGATTAGAGGGTGAGAGTGTGTGTGTGTGGATTGATTAGGGGGTGAGAGTGTGTGTGTATGGATTGATTAGAGGGTGAGAGTGTGTGTGTGTGGATTGATTAGGGGGTGAGAGTGTGTGTGTATGGATTGATTAGAGGGTGAGAGTGTGTTTGTGTGGATTGATTAGGGGGTGAGAGTGTGTGTGTGTGGATTGATTAGAGGGTGAGAGTGTGTGTGTGCGGATTGATTAGGCGGTGAGAGTGTGTGTGTGTGGTTTGATTAGAGGGTGAGAGTGTGTGTGTGTGGTTTGATTAGAGGGTGAGAGTGTGTGTGTGTGGTTTGATTAGAGGGTGAGAGTGTGTGTGTGTGGATTGATTAGGCGGTGAGAGTGTGTGTGTGGATTGATTAGGGGTGAGAGTGTGTGTGTGTGGATTGATTAGGGGGTGAGAGTGTGTGTGTGTGGATTGATTAGAGGGTGAGAGTGTGTGTGTGGATTGATTAGAGGGTGAGAGTGTGTGTGTGTGGATTGATTAGGGGGTGAGAGTGTGTGTGTGGATTGATTAGAGGGTGAGAGTGTGTGTGTGTGGTTTGATTAGGGGGTGAGAGTGTGTGTGTGTGGATTGATTAGAGGGTGAGTGTGTGTATGGATTGATTAGAGGGTGAGAGTGTGTGTGTGTGGATTGATTAGGGGGTGAGAGTGTGTGTGTGGATTGATTAGAGGGTGAGTGTGTGTGTGTGTGGATTGATTAGGGGGTGAGAGTGTGTTTGTGTGGATTGATTAGGGGGTGAGAGTGTGTGTGTGTGGATTGATTAGAGGGTGAGAGTGTGTGTGTGTGGATTGATTAGGGGGTGAGAGTGTGTTTGTGTGGATTGATTAGGGGGTGAGAGTGTGTGTGTGTGGATTGATTAGAGGGTGAGAGTGTGTGTGTGTGGATTGATTAGGGGGTGAGAGTGTGTGTGTGGATTGATTAGAGGGTGAGAGTGTGTGTGTGTGGATTGATTAGAGGGTGAGTGTGTGTGTGTGTGGATTGATTAGAGGGTGAGTGTGTGTGTGTGGATTGATTAGAGGGTGAGAGTGTGTGTGTGTGGATTGATTAGAGGGTGAGTGTGTGTGTGTGTGGATTGATTAGAGGGTGAGTGTGTGTGCGTGTGGATTGATTAGAGGGTGAGAGTGTGTGTGTGTGGATTGATTGGGGGGTGAGAGTGTGTGTGTGTGGATTGATTAGAGGGTGAGAGTGTGTGTGTGTGGATTGATTAGGGGGTGAGAGTGTGTGTGTGTGGATTGATTAGAGGGTGAGAGTGTGTGTGTGTGGATTGATTAGAGGGTGAGAGTGTGTGTGTGTGGATTGATTAGAGGGTGAGTGTGTGTGTGTGCGGATTGATTAGGGGGTGAGAGTGTGTGTGTGTGGATTGATTAGAGGGTGAGAGTGTGTGTGTGTGGATTGATTAGAGGGTGAGAGTGTGTGTGTGTGGATTGATTAGAGGTTGAGAGTGTGTGTTTTTGTGGATTGATTTGGGGGGTGAGAGTGTGTGTGTGGATTGATTAGAGGGTGAGAGTGTGTGTGTGTGGATTGATTAGAGGGTGAGAGTGTGTGTGTGTGGATTGATTAGATGGTGAGAGTGTGTGTGTGTGGATTGATTAGATGGTGAGAGTGTGTTTGTGTGGATTGATTAGGGGGTGAGAGAGTGTGTGTGGATTGATTAGAGGGTGAGAGTGTGTTTGTGTGGATTGATTAGAGGGTGAGAGTGTGTTTGTGTGGATTGATTAGGGGGTGAGAGAGTGTGTGTGGATTGATTAGAGGGTGAGAGTGTGTGTGTGTGGATTGATTAGAGGGTGAGAGTGTGTGTGTGTGGATTGATTAGATGGTGAGAGTGTGTGTGTGTGGATTGATTAGATGGTGAGAGTGTGTTTGTGTGGATTGATTAGGGGGTGAGAGAGTGTGTGTGGATTGATTAGAGGGTGAGAGTGTGTTTGTGTGGATTGATTAGAGGGTGAGAGTGTGTTTGTGTGGATTGATTAGGGGGTGAGAGAGTGTGTGTGTGGATTGATTAGAGGGTGAGAGTGTGTGTGTGTGGATTGATTAGAGGGTGAGAGTGTGTGTGTGTGGATTGATTAGAGGGTGAGAGTGTGTGTGTGTGGATTGATTAGATGGTGAAAGTGTGTGTGTGTGGATTGATTAGAGGGTGAGAGTGTGTGTGTGTGTGGATTGATTAGATGGTGAGAGTGTGTGTGTGTGGATTGATTAGATGGTGAGAGTGTGTGTGTGTGGATTGATTAGAGGGTGAGAGTGTGTGTGTGTGGATTGATTAGAGGGTGAGAGTGTGTGTGTGGATTGATCAGAGGGTGAGAGTGTGTGTGTGGATTGATTAGAGGGTGATTTTGTGTGTGTGTGGATTGATTTGATGGTGAGAGTGTGTGTGTGTGGATTGATTAGAGGGTGAGAGTGTGTGTGTGTGGATTGATTAGAGGGTGAGAGTGTGTGTGTGGATTGATTAGATGGTGAGATTGTGTGTGTGTGGATTGATTAGATTGTGAGAGTGTGTGTGTGTGGATTGATTAGAGGGTGAGAGTGTGTGTGTGGATTGATCAGAGGGTGAGAGTGTGTGTGTGTGGATTGATTAGAGGGTTAGAGTGTGTGTGTGTGGATTGATTAGATGGTGAGAGTGTGTGTGTGTGGATTGATTAGAGGGTGAGAGTGTGTGTGTGTGGATTGATTAGAGGGTGAGAGTGTGTGTGTGTGGATTGATTAGATGGTTAGAGTGTGTGTGTGTGGATTGATTAGATGGTGAGAGTGTGTGTGTGTGGATTGATTAGAGGGTGAGAGTGTGTGTGTGTGGATTGATTAGATGGTGAGAGTGTGTGTGTGTGGATTGATTAGAGGGTGAGAGTGTGTGTGTGTGGATTGATTAGATGGTGAGAGTGTGTGTGTGTGGATTGATTAGAGGGTGAGTGTGTGTGTGTGTGGATTGATTAGAGGGTGAGAGTGTGTGTGTGTGTGGATTGATTAGGGGGTGAGAGTGTGTGTGTGGATTGATTAGGGGGTGAGAGTGTGTGTGCGGATTGATTAGGGGGTGAGAGTGTGTGTGTGTGGATTGATTAGGGGGTGAGAGTGTGTGTGCGGATTGATTAGAGGGTGAGAGTGTGTGTGTGTGGATTGATTAGAGGGTGAGAGTGTGTGTGTGTGGATTGATTAGAGGGTGAGTGTGTGTGTGTGGATTGATTAGGGGGTGAGAGTGTGTGTGTGGATTGATTAGGGGGTGAGAGTGTGTGTGTGTGGATTGATTAGGGGGTGAGAGTGTGTGTGTGGATTGATTAGGGGGTGAGAGTGTGTGTGTGTGGATTGATTAGGGGGTGAGAGTGTGTGTGTGAATTGATTAGAGGGTGAGAGTGTTTGTGTGTGGATTGATTAGAGGGTGAGAGTGTGTGTGTGTGGATTGATTAGAGGGTGAGAGTGTGTGTGTGTGGATTGATTAGAGGGTGAGAGTGTGTGTGTGTGGATTGATTAGGGGGTGAGAGTGTGTGTGCGGATTGATTAGAGGGTGAGAGTGTGTGTGTGTGGATTGATTAGAGGGTGAGAGTGTGTGTGTGTGGATTGATTAGAGGGTGAGTGTGTGTGTGTGGATTGATTAGGGGTTGAGAGTGTGTGTGTGTGGATTGATTAGAGGGTGAGTGTGTGTGTGTGGATTGATTAGGGGTTGAGAGTGTGTGTGTGTGGATTGATTAGGGGGTGAGAGTGTGTGTGCGGATTGATTAGGGGGTGAGAGTGTGTGTGTGTGGATTGATTAGGGGGTGAGAGTGTGTGTGCGGATTGATTAGAGGGTGAGAGTGTGTGTGTGTGGATTGATTAGAGGGTGAGAGTGTGTGTGTGTGGATTGATTAGAGGGTGAGTGTGTGTGTGTGGATTGATTAGGGGTTGAGAGTGTGTGTGTGTGGATTGATTAGGGGGTGAGAGTGTGTGTGCGGATTGATTAGGAGGGTGAGAGTGTGTGTGTGTGGATTGATTAGGGGGTGAGAGTGTGTGTGTGTGGATTGATTAGAGGGTGAGAGTGTGTGTGTGTGGATTGATTAGAGGGTGAGAGTGTGTGTGTGTGGATTGATTAGAGGGTGAGAGGTGTGTGTGGATTGATTAGGGGGTGAGAGTGTGTGTGTGTGGATTGATTAGGGGGTGAGAGTGTGTGTGTGTGGATTGATTAGAGGGTGAGAGTGTGTGTGTGTGGATTGATTATGGGGTGAGAGTGTGTGTGTGTGGATTGATTAGGGGGTGAGTGTGTGTGTGTGTGGATTGATTAGAGGGTGAGAGTGTGTGTGTGTGGATTGATCATGGGGTGAGAGTGTGTGTGTGTGGATTGATTAGGGGGTGAGAGTGTGTGTGTGTGTATTGATTAGAGGGTGAGAGTGTGTGTGTGTGGATTGATCATGGGGTGAGAGTGTGTGTGTGTGGATTGATTAGGGGGTGAGAGTGTGTGTGTGTGGATTGATTATGGGGTGAGAGTGTGTGTGTGTGGATTGATTAGGGGGTGAGAGTGTGAGTGTGTGGATTGATCAGAGGGTGAGAGTGTGTGTGTGTGGATTGATTAGGGGGTGAGAGTGTGTGTGTGTGGATTGATCAGAGGGTGAGAGTGTGTGTGTGTGGATTGATTAGGGGGTGAGAGTGTGTGTGTGTGGATTGATTAGAGGGTGAGAGTGTGTGTGTGTGGATTGATTAGGGGGTGAGAGTGAGTGTGTGGATTGATTAGGGGTTGAGAGTGTGTGTGTGTGGATTGATTAGAGGGTGAGTGTGTGTGTGTGTGGATTGATTAGAGGGTGAGAGTGTGTGTGCGGATTGATTAGGGGGTGAGAGAGTGTGTGCGGATTGATTAGAGGGTGAGAGTGTGTGTGTGTGGATTGATTCGGGGGTGAGAGTGTGTGTGTGGATTGATTAGAGGGTGAGAGTGTGTGTGTGCGAATTGATTAGAGGGTGAGAGTGTGTGTGTGTGGATTGATTAGAGGGTGAGAGTGTGTGTGTGTGGATTTATTAGAGGATGACAGTGTGTGTGTGTGGATTGATTAGAGGGTGAGAGTGTGTGTGCGGATTGATTAGAGGGTGAGAGTGTGTGTGTGTGGATTGATTAGGGGGTGAGAGTGTGTGTGTGTGGATTGATTAGGGGGTGAGAGTGTGTGTGTGTGGATTGATTAGAGGGTGAGAGTGTGTGTGTGGATTGATTAGAGGGTGAGAGTGTGTGTGTGCGGATTGATTAGATGGTGAGAGTGTGTGTGTGCGGATTGATTAGAGGGTGAGAGTGTGTGTGTGTGGATTGATTAGAGGGTGAGAGTGTGTGTGCGGATTGATTAGAGGGTGAGAGTGTGTGTGTGCGGATTGATTAGATGGTGAGAGTGTGTGTGTGTGGATTGATTAGAGGGTGAGAGTGTGTGTGTGTGAATTGATTAGGGGGTGAGAGTGAGTGTGTGTGGATTGATTAGAGGGTGAGAGTGTGTGTGTGTGGATTTATTAGAGGGTGAGAGTGTGTGTGTGTGGATTGATTAGAGGGTGAGAGTGTGTGTGCGGATTGAGTAGATGGTGAGAGTGTGTGTGCGGATTGATTAGAGGGTGAGAGTGTGTGTGTGTGGATTGATTAGAGGGTGAGAGTGTGTGTGTGTGGATTGATTAGAGGGTGAGAGTGTGTGTGTGGATTGATTAGAGGGTGAGAGTGTGTGTGTGTGGATTTATTAGAGGGTGAGAGTGTGTGTGTGTGGATTGATTAGAGGGTGAGAGTGTGTGTGCGGATTGATTAGATGGTGAGAGTGTGTGTGGGATTGATTAGAGGGTGAGAGTGTGTGTGTGTGGATTGATTAGAGGGTGAGAGTGTGTGTGTGTGGATTGATTAGAGGGTGAGAGTGTGTGTGTGTGGATTGATTAGAGGGTGAGAGTGTGTGTGTGTGGATTGATTAGAGGGTGAGAGTGTGTGTGCGGATTGATTAGAGGGTGAGAGTGTGTGTGCGGATTGATTAGAGGGTGAGAGTGTGTGTGTGTGTGGATTGATTAGAGGGTGAGAGTGTGTGTGTGTGGATTGATTAGAGGGTGAGAGTGTGTGTGTGTGGATTGATTAGGAGGGTGAGAGTGTGTGTGTGTGGATTGATTAGAGGGTGAGAGTGTGTGTGTGTGGATTGATTAGAGGGTGAGAGTGTGTGGTGTGGATTGATTAGAGGGTGAGAGTGTGTGTGTGTGGATTGATTAGAGGGTGAGTGTGTGTGTGTGTGGATTGATTAGAGGGTGAGAGTGTGTGTGTGTGGATTGATTAGAGGGTGAGAGTGTGTGTGTGTGATTGATTAGAGGGTGAGAGGTGTGTGTGTGTGGATTGATTAGGGGTGGGTGAGAGTGTGTGTGTGTGGATTGATTAGAGGGTGAGAGTGTGTGTGTGTGGATTGATTAGAGGGTGAGAGTGTGTGTGTGTGGATTGATTAGAGGGTGAGAGTGTGTGTGTGTGGATTGATTAGAGGGTGAGAGTGTGTGTGGATTGATTAGAGGGTGAGAGTGTGTGTGTGTGGATTGATTAGAGGGTGAGAGTGTGTGTGTGGGATTGATTAGAGGGTGAGAGTGTGTGTGTGTGGATTGATTAGGAGGTGAGAGTGTGTGTGTGGATGATTAGGGGGTGAGTGTGTGTGTGTGGATTGATTAGAGGGTGAGAGTGTGTGTGTGTGGATTGATTAGAGGGTGAGAGTGTGTGTGTGTGGATTGATTAGAGGGTGAGAGTGGTGTGTGTGGATTGATTAGAGGGTGAGAGTGTGTGTGTGTGGATTGATTAGAGGGTGGAGTGTGTGTGGTGGATTGATTAGGGTGAGAGTGTGTGTGTGTGGATTGATTAGAGGGTGAGAGTGTGTGTGTGGATTGATTAGGGGGTGAGAGTGTGTGTGTGTGGATTGATTAGAGGGTGAGAGTGTGTGTGTGTGGATTGATTAGAGGGTGAGAGTGTGTGTGTGTGGATTGATTAGGGGGTGAGAGTGTGTGTGTGTGGACTGATTAGGGGGTGAGAGTGAGTGTGTGTGGATTTATTAGAGGGTGAGAGTGTGTGTGTGTGGATTGATTAGAGGGTGAGAGTGTGTGTGTGTGGATTGATTAGAGGGTGAGAGTGTGTGTGCGGATTGATTAGAGGGTGAGAGTGTGTGTGTGTGGATTTATTAGGGGGTGAGAGTGTGTGTGTGTGGATTGATTAGAGGGTGAGAGTGTGTGTGCGGATTGATTAGATGGTGAGAGTGTGTGTGCGGATTGATTAGAGGGTGAGAGTGTGTGTGTGTGGATTGATTAGAGGGTGAGAGTGTGTGTGTGTGGATTGATTAGGGGGTGAGAGTGTGTGTGTGTGGATTGATTAGAGGGTGAGAGTGTGTGTGTGTGGATTGATTAGAGGGTGAGAGTGTGTGTGTGTGGATTGATTAGGGGGTGAGAGTGTGTGTGTGTGGATTGATTAGGGGGTGAGAGTGTGTGTGTGTGGATTGATTAGAGGGTGAGAGTGTGTGTGTGTGGATTGATTAGGGGGTGAGAGTGTGTGTGTGTGGATTGATTAGAGTGTGAGTGTGTGGATTGATTAGAGGGTGAGAGTGTGTGTGTGTGGATTGATTAGAGGGTGAGAGTGTGTGTGTGTGGATTGATTAGGGGGTGAGAGTGTGTGTGTGTGGATTGATTAGAGGGTGAGAGTGTGTGTGTGGATTGATTAGAGGGTGAGAGTGTGTGTGTGGATTGATTAGAGGGTGAGAGTGGAGTGTGTGGATTGATTAGAGGGTGTGAGTTGTGTGTGTGTGGATTGATAGGGGGTCAGAGTGTGTGTGTGTGGATTGATTAGAGGTGAGAGTGTGTGTGTGGATTGATTAGAGGGTGAGAGTGTGTGTGTGTGGATTGATTAGGGGGTGAGAGTGTGTGTGTGTGGATTGATTAGAGGGTGAGAGTGTGTGTGTGTGGATTGATTAGAGGGTGAGAGTGTGTGTGTGTGGATTGATTAGGGGGTGAGAGTGTGTGTGTGTGGAGTGATTAGAGGGTGAGAGTGTGTGTGTGGATTGATTAGAGGGTGAGAGTGTGTGTGTGGATTGATTAGAGGGTGAGAGTGAGTGTGTGGATTGATTAGAGGGTGGAGATTGTGTGTGTGGATTGATAAGGGGTGAGAGTGTGTGTGTGTGGATTGATTAGAGGGTGAGAGTGTGTGTGTGTGGATTGATTAGAGGGTGAGAGTGTGTGTGTGGATTGATTAGAGGGTGAGAGTGTGTGTGTGTGGATTGATTTGGGGGTGAGAGTGTGTGTGTGTGGATTGATTAGAGGTGAGAGATTGTGTGTGTGGATTGATAAGGGGGTGAGAGTGTGTGTGTGGGATTGATTAGAGGGTGAGAGTGTGTGTGTGTGGATTGATTAGAGGGTGAGAGTGTGTGTGTGGATTGATTAGAGGGTGAGAGTGTGTGTGTGTGGATTGATTTGGGGGTGAGAGTGTGTGTGTGTGGATTGATTAGAGGGTGAGAGTGTGTGTGTGGATTGATTAGAGGGTGAGAGTGTGTGTGGTGTGGATTGATTAGGGGGTGAGAGTGTGTGTGTGTGGATTGATTGAGGGTGAGAGTGTGTGTGTGGATTGATTAGAGGGTGAGTGTGTGTGTGTGGATTGATTAGGGGTGAGAGTGTGTGTGTGTGGATTGATTAGAGGGTGAGAGTGTGTGGTGTGTGGATTGATTAGGGGGTGAGAGTGTGTGTGTGTGGATTGATTAGAGGGGTGAGAGTGTGTGTGTGGATTGATTAGAGGGTGAGAGTGTGTGTGTGTGGATTGATAAGGGGGTGAGAGTGTGTGTGTGCGGATTGATTAGAGGGTGAGAGTGTGTGTGTGTGGATTGATTAGAGGGTGAGAGTGTGTGTGTGGATTGATTAGAGGGTGAGAGTGTGTGTGTGTGGATTGATTAGGGGTGAGAGTGTGTGTGTGTGGATTGATTAGAGGGTGAGAGTGTGTGTGTGGATTGATTAGAGGGTGAGAGTGTGTGTGTGTGGATTGATTAGGGGGTGAGAGTGTGTGTGTGTGGATTGATTAGGGGGTGAGAGTGTGTGTGTGGGATTGATTAGAGGGTGAGAGTGTGTGTGTGGATTGATTAGAGGGTGAGTGTGTGTGTGTGGATTGATTAGAGGGTGTGAGTGTGTGTGTGTGGATTGATTAGAGGGTGAGAGTGAGTGTTGTGTGGATTGATTAGAGGGTGAGAGTGTGTGTGTGTGGATTGATTAGGGGGTGAGAGTGTGTGTGTGTGGATTGATTAGAGGGTGAAGTGTGTGTGTGTGGATTGATTAGAGGGTGAGAGTGTGTGTGTGTGGATTGATTAGAGGGTGAGAGTGTGTGTGTGTGGATTGATTAGGGGTGGAGAGTGTGTGTGTGGGATTGATTAGGGGGTGGGAGTGTGTGTGTGTGGATTGATTAGAGGGTGAGAGTGTGTGTGTGTGGATTGATTAGGGGTGAGAGTGTGTGTGTGTGGATTGATTAGAGGGTGAGAGTGTGTGTGTGGGATTGATTAGGGGGTGGGAGTGTGTGGTGTGTGGATTGATTAGAGGGTGAGAGTGTGTGTGTGTGGATTGATTAGGGGGTGAGAGTGTGTGTGTCGATTGATTAGGGGGTGAGAGTGTGTGTGTGTGGATTGATTAGAGGGTGAGTGTGTGTGTGTGTGGATTGATTAGAGGGTGAGAGTGTTGTGTGTGTGGATTGATTAGGGGGTGAGAGTGTGTGTGTCGATTGATTAGGGGGGTGAGAGTGTGTGTGTCGATTGATTAGGGGGTGAGAGTGTGTGTGTGTGGATTGATTAGAGGGTGAGAGTGTGTGTGTGTGGATTGATTAGGGGGTGAGAGTGTGTGTCGATTGATTAGGGGGTGAGAGTGTGTGTGTGTGGATTGATTAGGGGGTGAGAGTGTGTGTGTGTGGATTGATTAGAGGGTGAGAGTGTGTGTGTGTGGATTGATTAGGGGGTGAGAGTGTGTGTCGATTGATTAGGGGGTGAGAGTGTGTGTGTGTGGATTGATTAGGGGGTGAGAGTGTGTGTGTGTGGATTGATTAGGGGGTGAGAGTGTGTGTCGATTGATTAGGGGGTGAGAGTGTGTGTGTGTGGATTGATTAGAGGGTGAGAGAGTGTGTCGATTGATTAGGGGGTGAGAGTGTGTGTGTGTGGATTGATTAGGGGGTGAGAGTGTGTGTGTGTGGATTGATTAGAGGGTGAGAGTGTGTGTCGATTGATTAGGGGGTGAGAGTGTGTGTGTGTGGATTGATTAGGGGGTGAGAGTGTGTGTGTGTGGATTGATTAGGGGGTGAGAGTGTGTGTGTCGATTGATTAGAGGGTGAGAGTGTGTGTGCGTGCATTGATTAGAGGGTGAGAGTGTGTGTGCGTGCATTGATTAGAGGGTGAGAGTGTGTGTGTGTGGATTGATTAGAGGGTGAGAGTGTGTGTGTTGTGGATTGATTAGGGGGTGAGAGTGTGTGTGTGTGGATTGATTAGAGGGTGAGAGTGTGTGTGTGTCGATTGATTAGGGGGTGAGAGTGTGTGTGTGTGGATTGATTAGAGGGTGAGAGTGTGTGTGTGTGCATTGATTAGAGGGTGAGAGTGTGTATGTGTGGATTGATTAGGGGGTGAGTGTGTGTGTGTGGATTGATTAGTGGGTGAGAGTGTGTGTGTGTGGATTGATTAGGGGGTGAGAGTGTGTGTGTGTGGATTGATTAGAGGGGTGAGAGTGTGTGTCGATTGATTAGGGGGTGAGAGTGTGTGTGTGTGGATTGATTAGGGGGTGAGAGTGTGTGTGTGTGGATTGATTAGGGGGTGAGAGTGTGTGTGTCGATTGATTAGAGGGTGAGAGTGTGTGTGCGTGCATTGATTAGAGGGTGAGAGTGTGTGTGCGTGCATTGATTAGAGGGTGAGAGTGTGTGTGTGTGGATTGATTAGAGGGTGAGAGTGTGTGTGTGTGGATTGATTAGGGGGTGAGAGTGTGTGTGTGTGGATTGATTAGAGGGTGAGAGTGTGTGTGTGTCGATTGATTAGGGGGTGAGAGTGTGTGTGTGTGGATTGATTAGAGGGTGAGAGTGTGTGTGTGTGCATTGATTAGAGGGTGAGAGTGTGTATGTGTGGATTGATTAGGGGGTGAGTGTGTGTGTGTGGATTGATTAGTGGGTGAGAGTGTGTGTGTGTCGATTGATTAGGGGGTGAGAGTGTGTGTGTGTGGATTGATTAGAGGGTGAGAGTGTGTGTGTGTGCATTGATTAGAGGGTGAGAGTGTGTGTGCGGATTGATTAGGGGGTGAGAGAGTGTGTGTGTGGATTGATTAGAGGGTGAGAGTGTGTGTGTGTGGATTGATTAGAGGGTGAGAGTGTGTGTGTGTGGATTGATTAGAGGGTGAGAGTGTGTGTGTGTGGATTGATTAGAGGGTGAGAGTGTGTGTGTGTGGATTGATTAGGGGGTGAGAGTGTGTGTGTGTGGATTGATTAGATGGTGAGAGTGTGTGTGTGTGGATTGATTAGGGGGTGAGAGTGTGTGTGTGTGGATTGATTAGAGGGTGAGAGTGTGTGTGTGGATTGATTAGAGGGTGAGAGTGTGTGTGTGTGGATTGATTAGAGGGTGAGAGTGTGTGTGTGTGGATTGATTAGAGGGTGAGAGTGTGTGTGTGTGGATTGATTAGGGGGTGAGAGTGTGTGTGTGTGGATTGATTAGAGGGTGAGAGTGTGTGTGTGTGGATTGATTAGAGGGTGAGAGTGTGTGTGTGTGGAATTGATTAGAGGGTGAGAGTGTGTGTGTGGATTGATTAGAGGGTGAGAGTGTGTGTGTGTGGATTGATTAGAGGGTGAGAGTGTGTGTGTGTGGATTGATTAGGGGGTGAGAGTGTGTGTGTGTGGATTGATTAGGGGGTGAGAGAGTGTGTGTGTGGATTGATTAGAGGGTGAGAGTGTGTGTGTGTGGATTGATTAGAGGGTGAGAGTGTGTGTGTGTGGATTAGGTGAGAGTGTGTGTGTGTGGATTGATTAGAGGGTGAGAGTGTGTGTGTGTGGATTGATTAGAGGGTGAGAGTGTGTGTGTGGATTGATTAGGGGGTGAGAGTGTGTGTGTGCGTATTGATTAGAGGGTGAGAGTGTGTGTGTGTGGATTGATTAGAGGGTGAGAGTGTGTGTGTGTGGATTGATTAGAGGGTGAGAGTGTGTGTGTGGATTGATTAGGGGTGAGAGTGTGTGTGTGCGTATTGATTAGGGGGTGAGAGTGTGTGTGTGTGGATTGATTAGGGGGTGAGAGTGTGTGTGTGGATTGATTAGGGGGTGAGAGTGTGTGTGCGGATTGATTAGGGGGTGAGAGTGTGTGTGTGGATTGATTAGGGGGTGAGAGTGTGTGTGTGTGGATTGATTAGAGGGTGAGAGTGTGTGTGTGTGGATTGATTAGGGGGTGAGAGTGTGTGTGTGTGGATTGATTAGGGGGTGAGAGTGTGTGTGTGGATTGATTAGAGGGTGACAGTGTGTGTGTGTGGATTGATTAGGGGGTGAGAGTGTGTGTGTGTGGATTGATTAGGGGGTGAGAGTGTGTGTGTGGATTGATTAGGGGGTGAGAGTGTGTGTGTGTGGATTGATTAGGGGGTGAGAGTGTGTGTGTGGATTGATTAGAGGGTGAGAGTGTGTGTGTGTGGATTGATTAGAGGGTGAGAGTGTGTGTGTGTGGATTGATTAGAGGGTGAGAGTGTGTGTGTGTGGATTGATTAGAGGGTGAGAGTGTGTGTGTGTGGATTGATTAGAGGGTGAGAGTGTGTGTGTGGATTGATTAGGGGGTGAGAGTGTGTGTGTGGATTGATTAGAGGGTGAGAGTGTGTGTGTGTGGATTGATTAGAGGGTGAGTGTGTGTGTGTGTGGATTGATTAGAGGGTGAGAGAGTGCGTGTGTGGATTGATTAGGGGGTGAGAGTGTGTGTGTGTGGATTGATTAGAGGGTGAGAGTGTGTGTGTGTGGATTGATTAGAGGGTGAGAGTGTGTGTGTGTGGATTGATTAGAGGGTGAGAGTGTGTGTGTGTGGATTGATTAGAGGGTGAGAGTGTGTGTGTGTGGATTGATTAGAGGGTGAGAGTGTGTGTGTGTGGATTGATTAGAGGGTGAGAGTGTGTGTGTGGATTGATTAGAGGGTGAGAGTGTGTGTGTGTGGATTGATTAGAGGGTGAGTGTGTGTGTGTGCGGATTGATTAGGGGGTGAGAGTGTGTGTGTGTGGATTGATTAGAGGGTGAGAGTGTGTGTGTGTGGATTGATTAGAGGGTGAGAGTGTGTGTGTGTGGATTGATTAGAGGGTGAGAGTGTGTGTGTGTGGATTGATTAGAGGGTGAGATTGTGTGTGTGTGGATTGATTAGAGGGTGAGTGTGTGTGTGTGCGGATTGATTAGGGGGTGAGAGAGTGCGTGTGTGGATTGATTAGGGGGTGAGAGTGTGTGTGTGTGGATTGATTAGAGGGTGAGAGTGTGTGTGTGTGGATTGATTAGAGGGTGAGAGTGTGTGTGTGTGGATTGATTAGAGGGTGAGAGTGTGTGTGTGTGGATTGATTAGAGGGTGAGAGTGTGTGTGTGTGGATTGATTAGAGGGTGAGAGTGTGTGTGTGTGGATTGATTAGAGGGTGAGAGTGTGTGTGTGGATTGATTAGAGGGTGAGAGTGTGTGTGTGTGGATTGATTAGAGGGTGAGTGTGTGTGTGTGCGGATTGATTAGGGGGTGAGAGTGTGTGTGTGTGGATTGATTAGAGGGTGAGAGTGTGTGTGTGTGGATTGATTAGAGGGTGAGAGTGTGTGTGTGTGGATTGATTAGAGGGTGAGAGTGTGTGTGTGTGGATTGATTAGAGGGTGAGATTGTGTGTGTGTGGATTGATTAGAGGGTGAGAGTGTGTGTGTGTGGATTGATTAGAGGGTGAGAGTGTGTGTGTGGATTGATTAGAGGGTGAGAGTGTGTGTGTGTGGATTGATTAGAGGGTGAGAGTGTGTGTGTGTGGATTGATTAGAGGGTGAGAGTATGTGTGTGTGGATTGATTAGAGGGTGAGTGTGTGTGTGTGTGGATTGATTAGGGGGTGAGAGTGTGTGTGTGTGGATTGATTAGAGGGTGAGAGAGTGTGTGTGTGGATTGATTAGAGGGTGAGAGTGTATGTGTGTGGATTGATTAGATGGTGAGTGTGTGTGTGTGGATTGATTAGAGGGTGAGTGTGTGTGTGTGTGGATTGATTAGAGGGTGAGAGTGTATGTGTGTGGATTGATTAGATGGTGAGTGTGTGTGTGTGGATTGATTAGAGGGTGAGTGTGTGTGTGTGTGGATTGATTAGGGGGTGGGAGTGTGTGTGTGTGGATTGATTAGGGGGTGAGAGTGTGTGTGTGTGGATTGATTAGGGGGTGAGAGTGTGTGTGTGTGGATTGATTAGAGGGTGAGAGTCTGTGTGTGTGGATTGATTAGAGGGTGAGAGTGTGTGTGCGGATTGATTAGAGGGTGAGAGTGTGTGTGCGTATTGATTAGGGGGTGAGAGTGTGTGTGTGGATTGATTAGGGGGTGAGAGTGTGTGTGTGGATTGATTAGGGGGTGAGAGTGTGTGTGTGTGGATTGATTAGAGGGTGAGAGTGTGTGTGTGTGGATTGATTAGGGGGTGAGAGTGTGTGTGTGTGGATTGATTAGGGGGTGAGAGTGTGTGTGTGGATTGATTAGAGGGTGAGAGTGTGTGTGTGTGGATTGATTAGAGGGTGAGAGTGTGTGTGTGTGTATTGCTTAGAGTGTGACAGTGTGTGTGTGTGGATTGATTAGAGGGTGCGAGTGTGTGTGTGTGGATTGATTAGAGGGTGAGAGTGTGTGTGTCTGGATTGATTAGGGGGTGAGAGTGTGTGTGTGTGGATTGATTAAAGGGTGAGAGTGTGTGTGTGTGGATTGATTAGAGGGTGAGAGTGTGTGTGGATTGATTAGAGGGTGAGAGTGTGTGTGTGTGGATTGATTAGAGGGTGAGAGTGTGTGTGTGTGGATTGATTAAAGGGTGAGAGTGTGTGTGTGTGGATTGATTAGAGGGTGAGAGTGTGTGTGTGTTGATTGATTAGAGGGTGAGAGTGTGTGTGTGTGGATTGATTAGAGGGTGAGGGTGTGTGTGTGTGGATTGATTAGAGGGTGAGAGTGTGTGTGTGTGGACTGATTAGGGGGTGAGAGTGTGTGTTTTTGGATTGATTAGGGGGTGAGAGAGTGTGTGTGTGGATTGATTAGATGGTGAGACTGTGTGTGTGTGGATTGATTAGAGGGTGAGAGTGTGTGTGTGTGGATTGATTAGAGGGTGAGAGTGTGTGTGTGTGGATTGATTAGGGGGTGAGAGAGTGTGTGTGTGGATTGATTAGATGGTGAGACTGTGTGTGTGTGGATTGATTAGAGGGTGAGAGTGTGTGTGTGTGGATTGATTAGAGGGTGAGAGTGTGTGTGTGTGGATTGATTAGAGGGTGAGAGTGTGTGTGTGTGGATTGATTAGAGGGTGAGAGTGTGTGTGTGGATTGATTAGGGGGTGAGAGTGTGTGTGTGGATTGATTAGAGGGTGAGAGTGTGTGTGTGGATTGATTAGAGGGTGAGAGTGTGTGTGTGTGGATTGATTAGAGGGTGAGTGTGTGTGTGTGTGGATTGATTAGAGGGTGAGAGTGTGTGTGTGTGGATTGATTAGAGGGTGAGAGTGTGTGTGTGTGGATTGATTAGAGGGTGAGAATGTGTGTGTGGATTGATTAGAGGGTGAGAGTGTGTGTGTGTGGATTGATTAGAGGGTGAGAGTGTGTGTGTGTGGATTGATTAGAGGGTGAGAGTGTGTGTGTGTGGATTGATTAGGGGGTGAGAGTGTGTGTGTGTGGATTGATTAGAGGGTGAGAGTGTGTGTGTGTGGATTGATTAGAGGGTGAGAGTGTGTGTGTGTGGATTGATTAGAGGGTGAGAGTGTGTGTGTGTGGATTGATTAGAGGGTGAGAGTGTGTGTGTGTGGATTGATTAGAGGGTGAGAGTGTGTGTGTGGATTGATTAGAGGGTGAGAGTGTGTGTGTGTGGATTGATTAGAGGGTGAGAGTGTGTGTGTGGATTGATTAGGGGTGAGAGTGTGTGTGTGTGGATTGATTAGAGGGTGAGAGTGTGTGTGTGTGGATTGATTAGAGGGTGAGAGTGTGTGTGTGTGGATTGATTAGAGGGTGAGAGTGTGTGTGTGTGGATTGATTAGAGGGTGAGAGTGTGTGTGTGTGGATTGATTAGAGGGTGAGAGTGTGTGTGGTGGATTGATTAGAGGGTGAGAGTGTGTGTGTGGATTGATTAGAGGGTGAGTGTGTGTGTGTGGATTGATTAGAGGGGTGAGAGTGTGTGTGTGTGGATTGATTGGAGGGTGAGTGTTGTGTGTGTGGATTGATTAGGGTGAGAGTGTCGTGTGTGTGGATTGATTAGGGAGGTGAGAGTGTGTGTGTGTGGATTGATTAGAGGGTGAGAGTGTAGTGTGTGTGGATTGATTAGAGGGTGAGAGTGTGTGTGTGTGGATTGATTAGAGGGTGAGAGTGTGTGTGTGTGGATTGATTAGAGGGTGAGAGTGTGTGTGTGTGGATTGATTAGAGGGTGAGAGTGTGTGTGTGTGGATTGATTAGAGGGTGAGAGTGTGTGTGTGTGGATTGATTAGAGGGTGAGAGTGTGTGTGTGTGGATTGATTAGAGGGTGAGAGTGTGTGTGTGGATTGATTAGAGGGTGAGAGTGTGTGTGTGTGGATTGATTAGAGGGTGAGTGTTGTGTGTGTGGATTGATTAGAGGGTGAGAGTGTGTGTGTGTGGATTGATTAGAGGGTGAGAGTGTGTGTGTGTGGATTGATTAGATGGTGAGTGTGTGTGTGTGGATTGATTAGGGGTGAGAGTGTGTGTGTGTGGATTGATTAGAGGGTGAGAGTGTATGTGTGTGGATTGATTAGATGGTGAGTGTGTGTGTGTGGATTGATTAGAGGGTGAGTGTGTGTGTGTGTGGATTGATTAGAGGTGAGAGTGTATGTGTGTGGATTGATTAGATGGTGAGTGTGTGTGTGTGGATTGATTAGAGGGTGAGTGTGTGTGTGTGTGGA
>NW_027141231.1:0-22500 GCF_036365525.1 Heterodontus francisci
TGCTCCCTCAGCCCTGACCCTCCGACAGCGCGGAGCTCGCTCAGCACTGACCCTCCGACAGCGCGGAGCTCCCTCAGCAATGACCCTCCGACAGCGCGGAGCTCCCTCAGTACTGACCTTCTGACAGTGCGGCACTCCCTCAGTCCTGACCCTCCGACAGCGCGGAGCTCCCTCAGTACTGACCCTTCGACAGTGCAAGCGTGGAGCTCCCTCAGCCCTGACCCTCCGACAGCGCGGAGCTCCCTCAGTACTGACCTTCTGACAGTGCGGCACTCCCTCAGTCCTGACCCTCCGACAGCGCGGAGCTCCCTCAGCACTGACCCTCCGACAGCGCGGAGCTCCCTCAGTACTGACCCTCCGACAGCGCGGAGCTCCCTCAGTACTGACCTTCTGACAGTGCGGCACTCCCTCAGTCCTGACCCTCCGACAGCGCGGAGCTCCCTCAGTACTGACCCTTCGACAGTGCAAGCGTGGAGCTCCCTCAGCCCTGACCCTCCGACAGCGCGGAGCTCCCTCAGTCCTGACCTTCCGACAGTGCGGCATTCCCTCAGCACTGACCCTCCGACAGCACGGAGCTCCCTCAGTACTGACCCTCCGACAGTGCGGCGCTCCCTCAGCACTGACCCTCCGACAGCGCGGCGCTCCCTCAGCACTGACCCTCCGACAGTGCGGCGCTCCCTCAGCACTGACCCTCCGACAGCGCGGAGCTCCCTCAGTACTGACCCTCCGACAGCGCGGCACTCCCTCAGTCCTGACCCTCCAACAGCGCAGAGCTCCCTCAGCCCTGACCCTCCGACAGCGCGAAGCTCCCTCAGCACTGACCCTCCGACAGCGCGGCGCTCCCTCAGCAATGACCCTCCGACAGCACGGAGCTCCCTCAGTACTGACCCTCCAACAGCGCAGAGCTCCCTCAGTACTGACCCTCCGACAGCGCGGAGCTCCCTCAGCACTGACCCTCCGACAGCGCGGAGCTCCCTCAGTACTGACCCTCCGACAGCGCGGCACTCCCTCAGTCCTGACCCTCCAACAGCGCAGAGCTCCCTCAGCCCTGACCCTCCGACAGCGCGAAGCTCCCTCAGCACTGACCCTCCGACAGCGCGGCGCTCCCTCAGCAATGACCCTCCGACAGCACGGAGCTCCCTCAGTACTGACCCTCCAACAGCGCAGAGCTCCCTCAGTACTGACCCTCCGACAGCGCGGAGCTCCCTCAGTACTGACCCTCCGACAGTGCAGCACTCCCTCAGCCCTGACCCTCCGACAGTGCAGCACTCCTTCAGTCCTGACCGTCCGACAGTGCGGAGCTCCCTCAGCGCTGACCCTCCGACAGCGCGGAGCTCCCTCAGCACTGACCCTCCGACAGCGCGGAGCGCCCTCAGTACTGACCCTCCGACAGCGCGGCACTCCCTCAGTCCTGACCCTCCAACAGCGCAGAGCTCCCTCAGCCCTGACCCTCCGACAGCGCGAAGCTCCCTCAGCACTGACCCTCCGACAGCGCGGCGCTCCCTCAGCACTGACCCTCCGACAGCACGGAGCTCCCTCAGTACTGACCCTCCAACAGCGCAGAGCTCCCTCAGTACTGACCCTCCGACAGCGCGGTGCTCCCTCAGTACTGACCCTCCGACAGCGCGGAGCTCCCTCAGTACTGACCCTCCGACAGTGCAGCACTCCCTCAGCCCTGACCCTCCGACAGTGCAGCACTCCTTCAGTCCTGACCGTCCGACAGTGCGGAGCTCCCTCAGCGCTGACCCTCCGACAGCGCGGAGCTCCCTCAGAACTGACCCTCCGACACTGCAGAGCTCCCTCAGCACTGACCATCCGACAGCGTGGAGCTCCCTCAGTACTGACCCTCCGACAGCGCAGAGCTCCCTCAGTACTGACCCTCCGACAGCGCGGAGCTCCCTCAGTACTGACCTTCCGACAGTGCGGCACTCCCTCAGTCCTGACCCTCCGACAGCGCGGCGCTCCCTCAGCACTGACCCTCCGACATTGCAAGCGCGGAGCTCCCTCAGCCCTGACCCTCCGACAGCGCAGAGCTCCCTCAGTACTGACCCTCCGACAGCGCGGAGCTCCCTCAGTACTGACCTTCTGACAGTGCGGCACTCCCTCAGTCCTGACCCTCCGACAGCGCGGAGCTCCCTCAGTACTGACCCTTCGACAGTGCAAGCGTGGAGCTCCCTCAGCCCTGACCCTCCGACAGCGCGGAGCTCCCTCAGTCCTGACCTTCCGACAGTGCGGCACTCCCTCAGTCCTGACCCTCCGACAGCGCGGAGCTCCCTCAGCGCTGACCCTCCAACAGCACGGAGCTCCCTCAGAACTGACCCTCCGACAGCGCGGCGCTCCCTCAGTACTGACCTTCCGACAGTGCGGCATTCCCTCAGCCCTGACCCTTCGACAGCGCGGAGCTCCCTCAGTACTGACCCTCCGATAGCGCGGAGCTCCCTCAGCACTGACCCTCCGACAGCACGGAGCTCCCTCAGCACTGACCCTCCGACAGCGCGGAGCTCCCTCAGCACTGACCCTCCGACAGCACGGAGCTCCCTCAACACTGACCCTCCGACAGCGCGGAGCTCCCTCAGTACTGACCCTCGGACAGCGCGGAGCTCCCTCAGCACTGACCCTCCGACAGCGCGGAGCTCCCTCAGTACTGACCCTCGGACAGCGCGGAGCTCCCTCAGCACTGACCCTCCGACAGCGCGGAGCTCCCTCAGCACTGACCCTCGGACAGCACGGAGCTCCCTCAGCACTGACCCTCCGACAGCGCGGAGCTCCCTCAGCACTGACCCTCCGACAGCACGGAGCTCCCTCAACACTGACCCTCCGACAGCGCGGAGCTCCCTCAGTACTGACCCTCGGACAGCGCGGAGCTCCCTCAGCACTGACCCTCCGACAGCGCGGAGCTCCCTCAGTACTGACCCTCGGACAGCGCGGAGCTCCCTCAGCACTGACCCTCCGACAGCGCGGAGCTCCCTCAGTACTGACCCTCCGACAGCGCGGAGCTCCCTCAGTACTGACCTTCTGACAGTGCGGCACTCCCTCAGTCCTGACCCTCCGACAGCGCGGAGCTCCCTCAGTACTGACCCTTCGACAGTGCAAGCGTGGAGCTCCCTCAGCCCTGACCCTCCGACAGCGCGGAGCTCCCTCAGTCCTGACCTTCCGACAGTGCGGCATTCCCTCAGCACTGACCCTCCGACAGCACGGAGCTCCCTCAGTACTGACCCTCCGACAGCGTGGCGCTCCCTCAGCACTGACCCTCCGACAGCGCGGAGCTCCCTCAGTACTGACCCTTCGACAGTGCAAGCGTGGAGCTCCCTCAGCCCTGACCCTCCGACAGCGCGGAGCTCCCTCAGCACTGACCCTCCGACAGCACGGAGCTCCCTCAGCACTGACCCTCCGACAGTGCGGCGCTCCCTCAGCACTGACCCTCCGACAGCGCGGCGCTCCCTCAGCACTGACCCTCCGACAGTGCGGCGCTCCCTCAGCACTGACCCTCCGACAGCGCGGAGCTCCCTCAGTACTGACCCTCCGACAGCGCGGCACTCCCTCAGTCCTGACCCTCCAACAGCGCAGAGCTCCCTCAGCCCTGACCCTCCGACAGCGCGAAGCTCCCTCAGCACTGACCCTCCGACAGCGCGGCGCTCCCTCAGCACTGACCCTCCGACAGCACGGAGCTCCCTCAGTACTGACCCTCCAACAGCGCAGAGCTCCCTCAGTACTGACCCTCCGACAGCGCGGTGCTCCCTCAGTACTGACCCTCCGACAGCGCGGAGCTCCCTCAGCCCTGACCCTCCGACAGTGCAGCACTCCCTCAGCCCTGACCCTCCGACAGTGCAGCACTCCCTCAGTCCTGACCGTCCGACAGTGCGGAGCTCCCTCAGCCCTGACCCTCCGACAGCGCGGAGCTCCCTCAGCACTGACCCTCCGACAGTGCGGAGCTCCCTCAGCCCTGACCCTCCGACAGCACGGAGCTCCCTCAGAATTGACCCTCCGACACTGCAGAGCTCCCTCAGCACTGACCCTCCGACAGCGTGGAGCTCCCTCAGTACTGACCCTCCGACAGCGCAGAGCTCCCTCAGTACTGACCCTCCGACAGCGCGGAGCTCCCTCAGTACTGACCTTCCGACAGTGCGGCACTCCCTCAGTCCTGACCCTCCGACAGCGCGGCGCTCCCTCAGCACTGACCCTCCGACATTGCAAGCGCGGAGCTCCCTCAGCCCTGACCCTCCGACAGCGCGGAGCTCCCTCAGTACTGACCTTCCGACAGTGCGGCACTCCTTCAGTCCTGACCCTCCGACAACGCGGAGCTCCCTCAGCCCTGACCCTCCGACAGCGCGGAGCTCGCTCAGCACTGACCCTCCGACAGCACGGAGCTCCCTCAGCACTGACCCTCCGACAGCACGGAGCTCCCTCAGTACTGACCCTCCGACAGCGCGGAGCTCCCTCAGTACTGACCCTCCGACAGCGCGGAGCTCCCTCAGTACTGACCTTCTGACAGTGCGGCACTCCCTCAGTCCTGACCCTCCGACAGCGCGGAGCTCCCTCAGTACTGACCCTCCGACAGCGCGGAGCTCCCTCAGTACTGACCCTCCGACAGCGCGGAGCTCCCTCAGTACTGACCTTCTGACAGTGCGGCACTCCCTCAGTCCTGACCCTCCGACAGCGCGGAGCTCCCTCAGTCCTGACCCTCCGACAGCGCGGAGCTCCCTCAGTCCTGACCTTCCGACAGTGCGGCACTCCCTCAGTCCTGACCCTCCGACAGCGCGGAGCTCCCTCAGCGCTGACCCTCCAACAGCACGGAGCTCCCTCAGAACTGACCCTCCGACAGCGCGGCGCTCCCTCAGTACTGACCTTCCGACAGTGCGGCATTCCCTCAGCACTGACCCTCCGACAGCACGGAGCTCCCTCAGTACTGACCCTCCGATAGCGCGGAGCTCCCTCAGCACTGACCCTCCGACAGCGCGGAGCTCCCTCAGCACTGACCCTCCGACAGCACGGAGCTCCCTCAACACTGACCCTCCGACAGCGCGGAGCTCCCTCAGTACTGACCCTCGGACAGCGCGGAGCTCCCTCAGCACTGACCCTCCGACAGCGCGGAGCTCCCTCAGTACTGACCCTCGGACAGCACGGAGCTCCCTCAGTACTGACCCTCCGACAGCGCTGAGCTCCCTCAGTACTGACCTTCTGACAGTGCGGCACTCCCTCAGTCCTGACCCTCCGACAGCGCGGAGCTCCCTCAGTACTGACCCTTCGACAGTGCAAGCGTGGAGCTCCCTCAGCCCTGACCCTCCGACAGCGCGGAGCTCCCTCAGTCCTGACCTTCCGACAGTGCGGCATTCCCTCAGCACTGACCCTCCGACAGCACGGAGCTCCCTCAGTACTGACCCTCCGACAGCGTGGCGCTCCCTCAGCACTGACCCTCCGACAGCGCGGAGCTCCCTCAGCGCTGACCCTCCGATAGCGCGGAGCTCCCTCAGCACTGACCCTCCGACAGCGCGGAGCTCCCTCAGCACTGACCCTCCGACAGCACGGAGCTCCCTCAGCACTGACCCTCCGACAGCGCGGAGCTCCCTCAGCACTGACCCTCCGACAGCGCGGCGCTCCCTCAGCACTGACCCTCCGACAGCGCGGAGCTCCCTCAGTACTGACCCTCGGACAGCGTGGAGCTCCCTCAGCACTGACCCTCCGACAGCGCGGAGCTCCCTCAGCACTGACCCTCCGACAGCGCGGCACTCCCTCCCTCATGGCACTGTGGAGTGTCAGCCTGGATCATGGGTTACCGATCTCTCAGGGGGAGACTCAAACCTCAGGACCTCCTGAGTTAGACACCTGGGCTCAGAGGTGCCGAATTCTCCATCGGGCAGAGGCAGCAAAACGGTCGTCCATTAAATGTCCTGATATTCACCTCATGGATGCAACGAAAGAGCTCCCAGTCATACTCTGTCAGGTGATTGGCCAGTTCCTTTGAGCTGATGTCCTCCAGGAAGGTCTGGGTACCCGCGGTGGGACACTGCTGCTGCGGTTCGGGTGCCTAGGGAACATTGAGGACCCATTAGATCAACACCCAACCAGTCTCGTGTTGGAAGAATGAATTCTAATCATTTGCAAACTATACAGGGACAACGCAAAGATGGATTGGCGGGGGGGGGGGGGGAGGGGAAGGACGCGGTTAGATCAGGCATGGTGAGTAGGAGGGTTGAGTGAGTTGGGGGGAGAGGGTGTTGGGTTGAGTGGGAGGGAGTTTGGCTGAGTAGAAGAGGGGGTTTGAGCCGCGGTGTGGTTGGTTGAGTGGGGAGGGTTGGGATGAGTGGGGAGGGGGGATTGAGTGGGAAGGAGGGGTTGACTGAGTGTGGGGTTAGGTTGAGTGGGGGGGGTGAGTTGGTTGAGTCGGGAGGGTTGGGTTCATTGGGGAGCTGATTTGAGGTTGAGTTGGAGGGGGTTTGAGGTTGAGTCAGAGGGGCCTTGAGGTTGAGTGGGAGAAGGGTGTTGAGTCAGAGAGGGATGTTGAGTTGGATCGGAGGTGGGGTTAGGTTGGGTCGGAGGGGAGTGTTGAGTTGGGTCAGAGGGGAGTGTTGAGTTGGGTCGGAGGGGAGTGTTGAGTTGAGTCGGAGGTGGGGTTAGGTTGGGTCGGAGGGGAGTGTTGAGTTGGGTCGGAGGGGAGTGTTGAGTTGGGTCGGAGGGGAGTGTTGTGTTGGGTCGGAGGTGGGGTCAGGTTGGGTCGGAGGGGAGTGTTGAGTTGGGTCGGAGGGGAGTGTTGAGTTGGGTCGGAGGGGAGTGTTGAGTTGAGTCGGAGGGGAGTGTTGAGTTGGGTCCGAGGGGAGTGTTGAGTTGGGTCGGAGGGGAGTGTTGAGTTGGGTCGGAGGGGAGTGTTGAGTTGGGTCGGAGGTGGGGTCAGGTTGGGTCGGAGGGGAGTGTTGAGTTGGGTCGGATGGGAGTGTTGAGTTGGGTCGGAGGGGAGTGTTGAGTTGAGTCGGAGGGGAGTGTTGAGTTGGGTCCGAGGGGAGTGTTGAGTTGGGTCGTAGGGGAGTGTTGAGTTGAGTCGGAGGGGAGTGTTGAGTTGGGTCGGAGGGGAGTGTTGAGTTGGGTCAGAGGGGTGTGTTGAGTTGAGTTGGAGGGGAGTGTTGAGTTGGGTCGGAGGGGAGTGTTGAGTTGGGTCGGAGGAGAGTGTTGAGTTGGGTCGGAGGGGAGTGTTGAGTTGGGTCGGAGGGGAGTGTTGAGTTGGGTCGGAGTGGAGTGTTGAGTTGGGTCGGAGGGGAGTGTTGAGTTGGGTCGGAGGGGAGTGTTGAGTTGGGTCGGAGGGGAGTGTTGAGTTGAGTCGGAGGGGAGTGTTGAGTTGAGTCGGAGGGAGTGTTGAGTTGGGTCGGAGGTGGGGTCAGGTTGGGTCGGAGGGGAGTGTTGAGTTGGATCGGAGGTGGGGTTAGGTTGGGTCGGAGTGGAGTGTTGCGTTGGGTCGGAGGGGAGTGTTGAGTTGGGTCGGAGGTGGGGTTAGGTTGAGTCGGAGGGGAGTGTTGAGTTGGATCGGAGGTGGGGTTAGGTTGGGTCGGAGTGGAGTGTTGAGTTGGGTCGGAGGGGAGTGTTGAGTTGGGTCGGAGGGGAGTGTTGAGTTGGGTCGGAGGGGAGTGTTGAGTTGGGTCGGAGGGGAGTGTTGAGTTGGGTCGGAGGGGAGTGTTGAGTTGGGTCGGAGGTGGGGTCAGGTTGGGTCGGAGGGGAGTGTTGAGTTGGGTCGGAGGGGAGTGTTGAGTTGGGTCGGAGGTGGGGTTAGGTTGAGTCGGAGGGGAGTGTTGAGTTGGATCGGAGGTGGGGTTAGGTTGGGTCGGAGTGGAGTGTTGAGTTGGGTCGGAGGGGAGTGTTGAGTTGGGTCGGAGGGGAGTGTTGAGTTGGGTCGGAGGTGGGGTTAGGTTGAGTCGGAGGAGAGTGTTGAGTTGGATCGGAGGTGGGGTTAGGTTGGGTCGGAGTGGAGTGTTGAGTTGGGTCGGAGGGGAGTGTTGAGTTGGGTCGGAGGGGAGTGTTGAGTTGGGTCGGAGGTGGGGTTAGGTTGAGTCGGAGGGGAGTGTTGAGTTGGATCGGAGGTGGGGTTAGGTTGGGTCGGAGTGGAGTGTTGAGTTGGGTCGGAGGGGAGTGTTGAGTTGGGTCGGAGGGGAGTGTTGAGTTGGGTCGGAGGGGAGTGTTGAGTTGAGTCGGAGGGAGTGTTGAGTTGGTTCGGAGGGGAGTGTTGAGTTGGGTCGGAGGTGGGGTCAGGTTGGGTCGGAGGGGAGTGTTGAGTTGGGTCGGAGGGAGTGTTGAGTTGGGTCACAGGGGTGTGTTGAGTTGGGTCGGAGGGGAGTGTTGAGTTGGGTCGGAGGGGAGTGTTGAGTTGGGTCGGAGGGGAGTGTTGAGTTGGGTCGGAGGGGAGTGTTGAGTTGAGTCGGAGGGGAGTGTTGAGTTGGGTCGGAGGGGAGTGTTGAGTTGAGTCGGAGGGGAGTGTTGAGTTGGGTCGGAGGGGAGTGTTGAGTTGGGTCGGAGGGGAGTGTTGAGTTGGGTCGGAGGGGAGTGTTGAGTTGGGTCGGAGGGGAGTGTTGAGTTGGGTCGGAGGGGAGTTTTGAGTTGGGTCGGAGGGGAGTGTTGAGTTGGGTCGGAGGGGAGTGTTGAGTTGGATCGGAGGTGGGGTTAGGTTGGGTCGGAGGGGAGTGTTGAGTGGGGTCGGAGGGGAGTGTTGAGTTGAGTCGGAGGGGAGTGTCGAGTTGGATCGGAGGGGAGTGTTGAGTTGGATCGGAGGTGGGGTTAGGTTGGGTCGGAGGGGAGTGTTGAGTTGGGTCGGAGGGGAGTGTTGAGTTGGGTCGGAGGGGAGTGTTGAGTTGGGTCGGAGGGGAGTGTTGAGTTGGGTCGGAGGGGAGTGTTGAGTTGGGTTGGAGGGGAGTGTTGAGTTGGGTCGGAGGTGGGGTTAGGTTGGGTCGGAGGGGAGTGTTGAGTTGGGTCGGAGGGGAGTGTTGAGTTGGGTCGGAGGGGAGTGTTGAGTTGGGTCGGAGGGGAGTGTTGAGTTGGGTCGGAGGGGAGTTTTGAGTTGGGTCGGAGGGGAGTGTTGAGTTGGGTCGGAGGGGAGTGTTGAGTTGGGTCGGAGGTGGGGTTAGGTTGCTGTAGATTGAGGTCGTGTTGGATGAGATGCAGTCGCTCATTGAGATATTTACCAGTGTCCCCCTCGTGTCTCTGCTGCAGAGGTAGAGACGCTCGTTCAGACGCAGTGAAGTGAAGACGCATCGATCTGTCGGCCTCAGCTCCACCTGGTCTGCAAGAGAAACGTTCTGGATCATTCCGCCACAACCCCCCACCCCACCCACCCCCCCCCCCCAGCCAGTAGTGTCAGCCAGTCCCTCAGTCGGTACCATCACGCCGAGTCGAACAGTCCCAGGTTCGATCCCCCAGAGCAGAGACTCAGGCCGCAAATCCAAGCTGGCTCTGCCCTGCCTGTGCTCAGGGAACATCGCGCTGTCGGAGGGTCAGTGCTGAGGGAGTGCCGCGCTGTCGGAGGGTCAGTGCTGAGGGAGCGCCGCACTGTCGGAGGTTCAGTGCTGAGGGAGCGCCGCACTGTCGGAGGGTCAGTGCTGAGGGAGTGCCGCACTGTCGGAGGGTCAGTGCTGAGGGAGCGCCGCACTGTAGGAGGGTCAGTGCTGAGGGAGCGACGCACTGTCGGAGGGTCAGTGCTGAGGGAGTGCCGCACTGTCGGAGGGTCAGTGCTGAGGGAGTGCCGCACTGTCGGAGGGACAGTGCTGAGGGAGTGCCGCACTGTCGGAGGGTCAGTACTGAGGGAGCGCCACACTGTCGGAGGGTCAGTTTTGAGGGAGCGCCGCACTGACGGAGGGTCAGTACTGAGGGAGCGCCGCACTGTCGGAGGGTCAGTACTGAGGGAGCACCGCGCTGTCGGAGGGTCAGTGCTGAAGGAGCGCCGCACTGTCGGAGGGTCAGTGCTGAGGGAGCACCGCGCTGTCAGAGGGTCAGTACTGAGGGAGCGCCGCACTGTCGGAGGGTCAGTGCTGAAGGAGCGCCGCACTGTCGGAGGGTCAGTGCTGAGGGAGTGCCGCACTGTCGGAGGGTCAGTACTGAGGGAGTGCCGCACTGTCGGAGGGTCAGTACTGAGGGAGCGCCGCACTGTTGGAGGGTCAGTACTGAGGGAGCGCCGCACTGTCGGAGGGTCAGTACTGAGGGAGCGCCGCACTGTCGGAGGGTCAGTACTGAGGGAGCGCCGCACTGTCGGAGGGTCAGTACTGAGGGAGCACCGCACTGTACAATTGCAGGAAGACTTACTTACTCTTATACTCCAACCCCCTTTGCAATCGTGGACCCAAGACACCCAAGTCCCTCTGAATGCGAACGGCACTTACCCCCTGCCGCACTCAGCCGAACCAGGACACATTCCCCTGGACAGCCTCGGTCACCCTCCTCCTCCTCCTCCTCCTGCAGTTGCGAGATCAGCTCCTGCACAGACGAGCCCACGGGCATCAGCAGCCGCACCTCCGAGTGGTCCGCCCGGTGTATGCAGTGAACAACTGCGAGGGACATGAGGGCAGATGGATCAGTAATGTAGAGGAGGGAGGGGCTTTCTCCTCCCCGCCCATCCCCTTCGGAGAAACTCGGGGTGAGACTAAAACACACAACAGCGCCCTCAATGTAGTAAATCGTCCCAAGGTGTTTCAGAGGAGCGTAAATCAGACAAAATTTGACCCTGAGCCGTGTAAGGAGATATCACGTACGGGCGACCAAGAGCTCGGTCAGAGAGGGAGGTTTTAAGGAGTGCCTTAAAGGAGGAGGAGGAGAGAGAGAGGTGGAAAGGTTCAGGGAGGGAATTCCAGAGCACGGGGCCGCAGGCAGCTGAAAGCGCAGCCGATGATCGTTTGATTTCCCACTGCAGAGACTCGAGCACTGAGGGAGGGTCATTACTGAGGGAGTGCCGCACTGTCGGAGGGTCAGTGCTGAGGGAGCTCCGCACTGTCGGAGGGTCAGTACTGAGGGAGCGTCACACCGTCGGAGGGTCAGTACTGAGGGAGCGCCGCACTGTTGGAGGGTCAGTGCTGAGGGAGCGCCGCACTGTCGGAGGGTCAGTGCTGAGGGAGCTCCGCACTGTCGGAGGGTCAGTACTGAGGGAGCGTCACACCATCGGAGGGTCAGTACTGAGGGAGCGGGGCAGGGGGGAGGGGAGGGAGGGGTTCTCACGGTGTCCTGGGGCCGATATTTAACCCTCGACCAAGATCACAAAAAAAAACAGATGATTTGGGTCACTTACCACATCGCTGTTCGTGGGAGCTTGCTGTGCGCTTTCCACATTCTAACAGCGACAGCACTTCAGACAAAAAAATGAGAGCATTTCCTCGGCTCTGAGGGGCTCTGGGAATTCCTGGGAAATGCGAGGTCTTTCTGTGCTGGGGCTGTGGGACCCAGTACCCCAGCGGACAGTGAGTTCCCCTCAGGGCGGAGGGAGGTGGGGAGATGAGTGACAGTTTTATTTTTATGAACCAAGCCGGCATTTCACCTACTTTCAGTGCTTTCCGTCAGCCACTGGCTGCTTGAGCCATTGTCCTCCAGACTCGCAATCCAACTCCAACTGTTGCTGAGCTGTGGGTAGATCGAGGAATCAATTAACACTTCGTACAAGAATATTACCATCCACAATGCTAAATCCTAACACTCACAGGGACAGGTACAGTACGGGGGGTTAGATACAGAGTAAAGCTCCCTCTACACTGTCCCCCATCAAACACTCCCAGGACAGGTACAGTACGGGGGTTAGATACAGAGTAAAGCTCCCTCTACACTGTCCCCATCAAACACTCCCAGGACAGGGACAGCACGGGGGGGTTAGATACAGAGTAAAGCTCCCTCTACACTGTCCCCCATCAAACACTCCCAGGACAGGTACAGTACGGGGGGTTTAGATACAGAGTAAAGCTCCCTCTACACTGTCCCCCATCAAACACTCCCCAGGACAGGTACAGTACGGGGGGTTTAGATACAGAGTAAAGCTCCCTCTACACTGTCCCCCATCAAACACTCCCCAGGACAGGTACAGCACGGGGGGTTTAGATACAGAGTAAAGCTCCCTCTACACTGTCCCCCATCAAATACTCCCAGGACAGGTACAGTACGGGGGTTAGATACAGAGTAAAGCTCCCTCTACACTGTCCCCCATCAAACACTCCCAGGACAGGTACAGTACGGGGGGTTTAGATACAGAGTAAAGCTCCCTCTACACTGTCCCCCATCAAACACTCCCCAGGACAGGTACAGCACGGGGGGTTTAGATACAGAGTAAAGCTCCCTCTACACTGTCCCCCATCAAACACTCCCAGGGACAGGTGCAGCATGGGCCGGGAGGAGGATCTCCTCGTCGGTCTGCTCCTGGGCCTGGCCAAGGTGGCAATTCACAGGTCCAGGCTGCGGGCCGCCGGGGGGGGGGGTCCGTGATCCCCGATTGCCTGCCCCTCTTCCGCGGTTACGTTAGCGCCCGGGTGTCCCTGGAGAAGGAGCATGCGGTGTCCGCCGGTACGCTTAAGGCCTTCCGTGACCGGCGGGCACCGCAGGGACTGGAGTGCATCGTCGACGCCGAAAATGGCATTTTAATTTGAGTTTTTGTTTATTTCTGTTTTTAATAAAGTTATTTTAAAAAATATAAGTATGTTTATAAAGGGGGCCTGAGGAATAAAGGCCCCCTCGACATAGAATATATAAAAAGGGGGCTGGAGTATAAAGGCCAACTTGGAGAGAAACAAAAATGGGGTTAGAAAAAAAAAAATGGGTTAGCTGTTGCTTGATTGGAGGTGCTGAGTGCTGATTGCAGCTACAAGCCTCAGCTGACAGTGCTGGTGGCAGTTGGAGGTTGCAGAGGTGGAGAGAGGAGAACAAAAAAAAAACGGGGAGGGCGTTAGATACAGAGTAAAGCTCCCTCTACACTGTCCCCCATCAAACACTCCCAGGACAGGTACAGCACAGGGGGGTTAGATACAGAGTGAAGCTCCCTCTACACTGTCCCCAACGGCGAGGATGCTGTCGGCTCCCGCCCGCTCAACCGAACCCGAACACTGACTGACCCGCGCTCACCTTCATCTGTGGAATCGGGTTGGAACTGTTTTCCGTTGACCTGCGAAGAGAGAGAAACGGTTTTAGTCCAAAAGGGCGGTGGGTAGAGAAGATCTCTCCAGTTCCGGGAGGTCGTGGCGGGGGTGGGGGGGTGGTGGGGGAAGACCAGAACTGGGGGGCTATCAATATAGGACAGTCGTTAATAAATCAACTCCACTCCCCCCTTCACTTACTGTCGGTCCTTCCTCTGTTCGATAACGTCTTCCTTTAGGGCCTCGCTGAGTTGAGTGTCCTTCGAAACTGTCTCCTCCAACTCCTTGCCAACAGACAGAGCAAGAGCAGAGGTAAAGCAATATGCAAAAAAAAATATTTATATATTTACAAGGTTGACAGCAGAACTGTGAGGTTAGTGCTGATCAGTGACGACTGACCAGGCCGGGGGTACTCTCTCCGCGAGAAAAAGAGAGAAGGCTGAGCTGGGCGGGAGGTGACCTGATTGAGGTCTTCAAAATTACGAAGGGGGTTTCGACTGGGGGGACATAGAGGTGTTTCCACCTGCATTGGGGACAGACCAGAACTAGGGGGTGGGGGGAGGGGGGGTCCATCGATGTAAGACGGTCACTCATAAATCCGAGCGGGGAATTCAGGAGAAACGTCTTCGCCCGGAGAGCGGTGTGAGTGTGGGACTCGCTACCACAGGGAGTGGGTTGAGGGCGAACGGCGTAGATGCATTTAAGGGCGGGGGGGGGGGGGGGGGGGAGCTGGATAAACACACGAGGGAGAAAGTAACAGAAGGATACGGTGATGGAGGGGGAGATGAGGTTGGGGGTGCGGGAGGAGGCTCGTGTGGAGCAGAAACACCAGCACGGAGCGAACGGGCCAAATGGCCTGTCTCAGCGCCGGTCAAATTTCCCGCAATTCATTCCCAGCTGGCGTTCTGGTTGACGGGCGGGGTGGGCTCGAGGGAGCCGAGTGACCGACTCCTGCGTCCAACGCTGATGGGCTTCCGCAGGGAGGGGGGCGGTGCGGCCAGACGACGAGGGACAGCCCCGTGCCACGGGACCGGAGGCCGCGCGGGTTGCGGGAGGGGCCGCGGCCGGGCAGGGTCGCCCGAGCCTCCGCCCTTGACACTGACCTTCAGGAGGCTGGTGGCCGCGGGATCGTCCTGCAGCTGCCTCCGGAGTAGCCCCGCCCACTGGGTGACGAGGTGCACAATCTTCCGCTTCTTGAGGAGGGAGTAGGCCGCCCGCTCCACCTCCGAGCCCTCAGTGGCCTCTGCCCTGTAAGTGAGAACCCCCCCCCCTCCTCCGTCAAGGAAGCTTAACCCAAGTCAAGTGCCTTTGGCCGGTCACCCGGGAACCCGGAATGTCTCCCGTTCCTCCAGCGCCTTGCACCACCGTAGGACCGCCCGACGTGCCCCCCCACGGCCAATGGCGTAGCGGTCCCTCAGTACTGACCCTCTGACAGTGTGGCACTCCCTCAGTACCGACCCTCCAACAGTGCGGCGCTCCCTCAGTACCGACCCTCCGACAGTGTGGCACTCCCTCAGTACCGACCCTCCAACAGTGCGGCGCTCCCTCAGCACTGACCCTCCGACAGTGTGGTGCCCCCTCAGCATTGACCCTCCGACAGGGACGAGAGAGAGAGAGAGACTGAGAGTCCGCCACCAACCCCCCGGCCCCCTATAACTGAGCCGCAGCCTCCCTGTAGAGTACTTCCGTCATTTGATTGTTCTTATTTAGGGTACGACAAATGGAAAGGATATTGGTTGAAGAGGGCTGTGTGCAGCTGGGCTGTCGGCATGAAGACGCAGTGCAAGAGGAGAAAGTCACCCAGAAAACTATCTGTCGGAGGAATAGAAAGAGTGGGACATCGATCAAAATCTTTCAGTAGCAGGGGAACTCCCGCCATCACCTGTATCCCTCACTCCCGCCATCACCTGTATCCCTCACTCCCGCCATCACCTGTATCCCTCACTCCCGCCATCTCCTGTATCCCTCACTCCCGCCATCACCTGCATCCCTCACTCCCGCCATCACCTGTATCCTTCACTCCCACCTTCACCTGTATCCCTCACTCCCGTCATCACCTGTATCCCTCACTCCCGCCATCACCTGCATCCCTCACTCCCGCCATCACCTGTATCCCTCACTCCCGCCATCACCTGTATCCCTCACTCCCGTCATCACCTGTATCCCTCACTCCCGCCATCTCCTGTATCCCTCACTCCCGTCATCACCTGTATCCCTCACTCCCGCCATCACCTGTATCCCTCACTCCCGCCATCACCTGTATCCCTCACTCCCGCCATCACCTGCATCCCTCACTCCCGCCATCACCTGTATCCCTCACTCCCGCCATCACCTGTATCCCTCACTCCCGCCATCTCCTGTATCCCTCACTCCCGTCATCACCTGTATCCCTCACTCCCGCCATCACCTGTATCCCTCACTCCCGCCATCACCTGTATCCCTCACTCCCGTCATCACCTGTATCCCTCACTCCCGCCATCACCTGTATCCCTCACTCCCGTCATCACCTGTATCCCTCACTCCCGCCATCACCTGTATCCCTCACTCCCGTCATCAGCTGTATCCCTCACTCCCGCCATCACCTGTATCCCTCACTCCCGTCATCACCTGTATCCCTCACTCCCGTCATCACCTGTATCCCTCACTCCCGCCATCTCCTGTATCCCTCACTCCCGCCATCTCCTGTGTCCCTCACTCCCACCTTCTCCCCGTTTCCCTCAAACCCTTTTCTCTCCAGTAAAACATCCGGACGTCTATTGACCCCTATCATTTCAGTCAATCTCCTCCGCAAATCCCCACCCCCCCCTCCCCCACCCACCACCAAGGCCTCGACATCCCCCCCTGAAGTGCGGGACCCCAGAATTGGGACACGATAGGACTCGATAGAGGGTGCGGAGGATAGAGTTCTACGATTCTTTTCCCCAGGACGTACGCCCTCACCGGACAGCTACTCCGTCCCACTCTACCTGTTGGGTCATCGTAGACCGTGTCGAGACTGATGGTCTCCAGTAGATACTCCAGAATCTTCTCCGGGGTCCCACACATCACCGTGTACCTGTCACGGGGGAAAGAGGCAAGTTAACACCCTCGACTCCCTAGCAGATCAAAAAACCTTGTCTTAACTCAGCCTTGAATATATTCGATGACCCAGCCTCCGCTGCTCTCCGGGGAAGAGAATTCCGAAGACTTGACGATCCCTCTGAGAGAAGAAACTCCTCCTCGTCTCCGTCTTCAATGGGAGACCCCCTTATTTTGAAACTGTGTGCCCCCTAGTTCTAGATTCCCCCACGAGAGGGAAACACCCCCTCGGCATCCACCCTGTCAAGCCCCCTCAGAATCTTTATATGTTTCAATTAGCTCACCTCTCCTCCTTCTAAACTCCAATGATTACAGGCCCAACCTGCTCGACCTTTCCTCATAAGACAAACCCCTTCATCCCAGGAATCAGCCTAGTGAACCTTCTCTGAACTGCTTCCGATGCAGGTATATCCCTCCTTAAGTAAGGAGACCGAAAGTGCACGCGGGTAATCGAGTGCGGTCTCGCCAATGCCCAGTGCAGTTGTAACAAGACTTCCCGACTTTTATGCTCCATCCCCCTTGCAATAAAGGCCAACATTCCCTTTGCCTTCCTAATTACCGCCACCTTCCCGAGGGGCAGTTAGGGACGGGCCAATAAATGCTGGCCCGGCCAGCGACGCCCACGTCCCCCATGAATGAATGATGAAATAAAGGGACGGAGGCTTACTTGGCTGGTGAGACCGCTTGACCCGGGGCCGAGGCAGCTTGAGAGTTCTTCTCCAGGACTAAGACATCTTGGCCGTGCTCTTTAAGGTGCACGGTATTTGCCTCCACATCCTGCCAGATAAAGTAGCAAGCATCACAGAGATTTGTACAATGAGCAGTCACGTAAGCACGGAGGCGATGGAAACTTTTGAATGGGGGCGGTGGGGGGGGGGGGGGGCGGGGGGGAGTGTGAGAACAGCGAGAGGCCTGTGGGTGTTTGCACACAAGTCTTTTGAAGGTGTAAAGAGAGGTTATAAACCAAGGCGCAGAGCACAAAAGACAGGAAGTTATGTTGACCCTGTGCTGGAATATAAGTGTAATAGGTTATTTGGATATAGTTAATATATTGTACCTTTCAGAATTAAAGATTGAATATACAGTCAGTTTTCAGAACTCATTGGCATTCCCCTTTAAGAAGGTAGAGTTATATCTTTCAAGGTCCCTGTTAGAATAGAATTTCTGTAGCCAGAGAATTGGGATGATAAACACACGCATTTAAAATATCCTCTGCGGCATCAGAAAGAGGCAGCAACAAACTTAATCGGTTTGTGCAGACAAATCGGCCCCGGAGGTTGCTTTAAGGTACCATTTTTTTAAAAAAAGGCAATTATAGATAATAAAACAATAAATGAAAATGGACTTACGGGAGCAAGAGGTCAAGTAAACACAATTATAAACATTTTGACCGGATAAATGCTCACAACTTCAAGAACAGGGGATTTCCAGTAAAACATGAAGGTGGAGAGTTAGTTCATGATACTACCAAATATGGATTTTGAAAGCAAGTAAAGCACACACAGAAAGGTAGCACCCATGTGCTAAGAGGTCATATGACACCTGAGAAATAGTATAAAAATGAGAGGTTTTGAAAGCAAAGATTATAAGCGTTGAATCCTCAAACAACGCTTCTCAACTACGGGGGATTTAAGGTAAAAAGTTTACTTTAAATTTTGATGGATATTCTAAGATAATTTTGCTGTAACATTAGCAAGGTTAAATTTTTGGATTCTATGTTAGAATTAAGAATATGCGTTACAGCTCTCAGTAATATTTGATATTGTGATATAATTATCCACTTAAGCAGTTTATTGCATGTTAAGTTCTTTAATAAATATATAAAAGTTAATAAGTCATCTCATGTAGTATTCTGTAAACAACTACAAGAACCCCCCCTCTCTGTGTCTCTTTAAGTGGAGAAATACGTCTTGAAGAGAGTTCCCCAGACCCTAATAATATCTGGGATATTTATGACTTAGCCATAAATATTAAAAATAGGCTGTCCAAAAAATGGTAATATTCTCTGTTGGTTTTCTTTCTTTGAGGGAAAACTAGCACAATTCTTTGGACCCAAATAAGTGTCTATGAGAATTTGTCTGGTTTGAACTTATTTAAAGGAGATTCATGGGGATGTACTCCTGATTTGATTTAGTCCCTGCAAGGGGTTAAAATCATAAATCACTTCAACCCTTCATAATACACTGGTCAGGCCACCAGTTGGTGTATCGTGTCCCCAATTCCGGGCCCTGCACTTTATGGAGGATTTCGAGGCCTCGGAGAAGGGGTACGGAGGAGATTGACCAGAACGGTCCCAGGGGGAATGAGGGACTTCAGTTAATGCGGAGAGGCTGGGAGAAGCTGGGGTTGTTCTTCCTCGGAGCAGAGAAGGTTAAGGGGGAGATTTAATGGAGGCGTTCGGAATCAGGAGGGGGGTTTGGATAGAGTAGAGAGAGAGAGAGAGAGAGAAACTGTCTCCGGTGTCGGGGAGGGTCGGTAACCAGAGGGACACAGATTTAAGATAATCGGTAAAAGAACCAGAGGGGGGAGAGGAGGAGAATTTATTTTAACGTGGGGAGTTGTTGTGATCTGGAACGCGCTGCCTGAAAGGGCGGCGGAAGCAGATTCAATAGTAACTTTCAAAAGGGGGGAGTTGGATAAATACTGGAAGGGGGTAAATTTGGAGGGATGTTGGGGGGAAAGAGTAGGAGGGGGAAGTGGGGACGAATTGGATCGATCTTTCAAAGAGCCGAGCACAGGCTCGATGGGCCGAATGGACTCCCTCCTGTGCTGTTGTCAGTCTCTCACCTAATACTGTGCATTCAATTGTAATTATAATTATAATTGTCTAATTCTCCTTTGAAAGCCTCGATTGGTTCTGTCTCCACCGCGCTGTCGGGCAGTGCATTCCAGATCCCAACCACTCGCTGCGGAAGAAAAAAACGTTTTCCCCTCGTGTCGCAGTCACTTCTTTTGCCAATCAGCTCAAATCGGTGTCCCTCTGGTTCCCGGCCGTTCCGCCAATGGGTACCCTTTTACCCCCCACCCCCATCGACTCCGCCCGGACCCCCTCGCGATTTTGAACGCCTCTTTATCAAGAGTCCTCTCAGCCTTCTCCTCTCTGAGCCGAACGGCCCCCCGGCTTCTCCAGCCTATCCCCGTGACGGAGGTCCCTCACTCCCGTGCCCAGAACTGGACACGACAATCCAGTTGAGGCCGAATTGTTCTCAGTGTCTTGCAAAGGTTTATCTTAAAGTCCTTGCTTTTGTACTCTGTACCTTTGGTAGGGTTGAGGGAGAGAGTGTGGGTTTGGGGAGGCTGAGGGAGAGCGTGAGGGTTTGGGGAGGCTGAGGGAGAGAGTGAGGGTTTGGGGAGGCTGAGGGAGAGAGTGAGGGTTTGGGGAGGCTGAGGGAGAGAGTGAGGGTTTGGGGAGGCTGAGGGAGTGAGTGAAGGCTTGGGGAGGCTGAGGGAGAGAGTGAGGGTTTGGGGAGGTTGAGGGAGGGAGTGAGGGTTTGGGGTGGTTGAGGGAGAGAGTGAGGGTTGGCGGAAGGAGTGATTGTTTGGGAAGGCTGAGGGAGAGGGTGAGGGTTTGGGGAGGTTGAGGGAGAGAGTGAGGGTTTTGGAGAGGCCGAGGGAGAGAGTGAGGGTTTGGGGAGGCTGAGGGAGAGCGTGAGGGTTTGGGGAGGCTGAGGGAGAGAGTGAGGGTTTGGGGAGGCTGAGGGAGAGAGTGAGGGTTTGGGGAGGCTGAGGGAGTGAGTGAAGGCTTGGGGAGGCTGAGGGAGAGAGTGAGGGTTTGGGGAGGTTGAGGGAGGGAGTGAGGGTTTGGGGTGGTTGAGGGAGAGAGTGAGGGTTGGCGGAGGGAGTGATTGTTTGGGAAGGCTGAGGGAGAGGGTGAGGGTTTGGGGAGGTTGAGGGAGAGAGTGAGGGTTTTGGAGAGGCCGAGGGAGAGAGTGAGGGTTTGGGGAGGCTGAGGGAGAGCGTGAGGGTTTGGGGAGGCTGAGGAAGAGAGTGAGGGTTTGGGGAGGCTGAGGGAGAGAGTGAGGGTTTGGGGAGGCTGAGGGAGAGAGTGAGGGTTTGGGGAGGCTGAGGGAGTGAGTGAAGGCTTGGGGAGGCTGAGGGAGAGAGTGAGGGTTTGGGGAGGTTGAGGGAGGGAGTGAGGGTTTGGGGTGGTTGAGGGAGAGAGTGAGGGTTGGCGGAGGGAGTGATTGTTTGGGAAGGCTGAGGGAGAGGGTGAGGGTTTGGGGAGGTTGAGGGAGAGAGTGAGGGTTTTGGAGAGGCTGAGGGAGAGAGTGAGGGTTTGGAAAGGTTGAGGGAGGGAGCGAGGGTTTGGGAAGGTTGAGAGAGAGAGTGAAGGTTTGGGGAGGTTGAGGGAGAGAGTGAGGGCTTTGGAGAGGTTGAGGGAGAGAGTGAGGGTTTGGGAAGGTTGAGGGAGAGAGTGAAGGTTTGGGGAGGTTGAGGGAGAGAGTGAAGGTTTGGGGAGGTTGAGGGAGAGAGTGAGGGCTTTGGAGAGGTTGAGGGAGAGAGTGAGGGTTTGGGAAGGTTGAGGGAGAGAGTGAAGGTTTGGGGAGGTTGATGGAGAGAGTGAAGGTTTGGGGAGGTTGAGGGAGAGAGTGAGGGTTTTGGCGAGGTTGAGGGAGAGAGTGAGGGTTTGGGAAGGTTGAGGGAGGGAGCGAGGGTTTTGGAAGGTTGAGGGAGGGAGTGAGGGTTTTGGAAGGTTGAGGGAGGGAGCAAGGGTTTGGGAAGGTTGAGGGAGGGTGCGAGGGTTTGGGAAGGTTGAGAGAGTGAGGGTTTTGGGAGGTTGAGGGAGAGTGTGAGGGTTTTGGAGAGGCTGAGGGAGAGAGTGAAGGTTTGGGGAGGTTGAGGGAGAGAGTGAGGGTTTTGGAGAGGTTCAGGGAGAGAGCGAGGGTTTGGGAAGGTTGAGAGAGCGAGGGTTTGGGGAGGTTGAGAGAGTGAGGGTTTGGGGAGGTTGAGGGAGAGAGTGAGGGTTTTGGAGAGGTTGAGGGAGAGTGAAGGTTTGGGGAGGTTGAGGGAGAGAGTGAGGGTTTTGGAGAGGTTGAGGGAGAGAGTGAAGGTTTGGGGAGGTTGAGAGAGAGAGTGAAGGTTTGGGGAGGTTCAGGGAGAGAGCGAGGGTTTGGGGAGGTTGAGAGAGAGAGTGAAGGTTTGGGGAGGTTCAGGGAGAGAGCGAGGGTTTGGGAAGGTTGAGGGAGGGAGCAAGGGTTGGGAAGGTTGAGGGAGGGTGCGAGGGTTTGGGAAGGTTGAGAGAGTGAGGGTTTTGGGAGGTTGAGGGAGAGTGTGAGGGTTTTTGAGAGGCTGAGGGAGAGAGTGAAGGTTTGGGGAGGTTGAGGGAGAGAGTGAGGGTTTTGGAGAGGTTCAGGGAGAGAGCGAGGGTTTGGGAAGGTTGAGAGAGCGAGGGTTTGGGAAGGTTGAGAGAGTGAGGGTTTGGGGAGGTTGAGGGAGAGAGTGAGGGTTTGGGGAGGTTGAGGGAGAGAGTGAGGGTTTTGGAGAGGTTCAGGGAGAGAGTGAGTGTTTGGGGAGGTTGAGAGAGTGAGGGTTTGGGGAGGTTGCGAGATTGAGGGTTTGGGGAGGTTGAGGGAGAGAGTGAGGGTTTTGGAGAGGTTGAGGGAGAGAGTGAAGGTTTGGGGAGGTTGAGAGAGAGAGTGAAGGTTTGGGGAGGTTCAGGGAGAGAGCGAGGGTTTGGGAAGGTTGAGGGAGGGAGCAAGGGTTGGGAAGGTTGAGGGAGGGTGCGAGGGTTTGGGAAGGTTGAGAGAGTGAGGGTTTTGGGAGGTTGAGGGAGAGTGTGAGGGTTTTTGAGAGGCTGAGGGAGAGAGTGAAGGTTTGGGGAGGTTGAGGGAGAGAGTGAGGGTTTTGGAGAGGTTCAGGGAGAGAGCGAGGGTTTGGGAAGGTTGAGAGAGCGAGGGTTTGGGAAGGTTGAGAGAGTGAGGGTTTGGGGAGGTTGAGGGAGAGAGTGAGGGTTTTGGAGAGGTTCAGGGAGAGAGTGAGGGTTTTGGAGAGGTTCAGGGAGAGAGTGAGGGTTTGGGGAGGTTGAGAGAGTGAGGGTTTGGGGAGGTTGCGAGATTGAGGGTTTGGGGAGGTTGAGGGAGAGAGTGAGGATTTGGGAAGTTTGAGGGAGGGAGCGAGGGTTGGCGGAGAGAGTGATTGTTTTGGGGGAGGCTGAGGGAGGGAGCGAGGGTTGGCGGAGGCCCTTACCTTCAGGATCCGGATGAAATCCTGTTTGTCCACCCGCAGGAAGTGACAGTTGTCTTCACGAAGGACGATGGTTGCCGAGCGGGGTGCCTCATTGACGAGGGCCAACTCCCCAAAGTCATCCCCCTCGTGCAAGGAGCTCACCAGTCCCTGTGACGCACAAGAGTTC
>NW_027141231.1:27500-37500 GCF_036365525.1 Heterodontus francisci
AAGCCCTTCATCACCGGTGGCGGGGCCCTCTACTACCGACGCAGCTGCAGCCTCTGTGGCTGCCCATGTGGCCCCGTCACCCTTTAAATTATTGACATGCAGCCATGGGGTGAAGAGCTATCCCCACCCCAACATGTCTATTGAGGCCTGCGTTAAGGCATTGGCCTAAAGCTCCCTCTGCACTGTCCCCCATCAAACACTCCCCAGGACAGGTACAGTACGGGGGGTTAGATACAGAGTAAAGCTCCCTCTGCACTGTCCCCCATCAAACACTCCCCAGGACAGGTACAGTACGGGGGGTTAGATACAGAGTAAAGCTCCCTCTACACTGTCCCCCATCAAACACTCCCAGGACAGGTACAGTACGGGGGTTAGATACAGAGTAAAGCTCCCTCTACACTGTCCCCCATCAAACACTCCCCAGGACAGGTACAGTACGGGGGGTTAGATACAGAGTAAAGCTCCCTCTACACTGTCCCCCATCAAACACTCCCAGGACAGGTACAGTACGGGGTTAGATACAGAGTAAAGCTCCCTCTACACTGTCCCCCATCAAACACTCCCCAGGACAGGTACAGCACGGGGGGTTAGATACAGAGTAAAGCTCCCTCTACACTGTCCCCATCAAACACTCCCAGGACAGGTACAGTACGGGGGGTTAGATACAGAGTAAAGCTCCCTCTACACTGTCCCCCATCAAACACTCCCAGGACAGGTACAGCACGGGGGGTTAGATACAGAGTAAAGCTCCCTCTACACTGTCCCCATCAAACACTCCCAGGACAGGTACAGTACGGGGGTTAGATACAGAGTAAAGCTCCCTCTACACTGTCCCCATCAAACACTCCCCAGGACAGGTACAGTACGGGGGGTTAGATACAGAGTAAAGCTCCCTCTACACTGTCCCCATCAAACACTCCCCAGGACAGGTACAGTACGGGGGGTTAGATACAGAGTTGGATACAGGGGAAAAAAATTCAACACCTTATCCCTCTTTGCCTGTTTTACTCACATTTTACGCAGGCTCGCGGTGAGCAGAGCCTCTGGTCCGAGGAGCAACAGCAGAGTCAGTGTGTCCTGGAGTTCATCCTCCGTGTCCCGCCCTCCGTGGGCCGTATCGCCGCTTGTTGGCCTCTCGGAGAACCGGAAGAATTGACCGTCCTTGTCCTGGAAGTTCAGCTCCTGCCTTGCTGCAACGGCACGGGCAGCATTTGCAGAGGTAAACCCGTGTGGAAACAGGAGGGAACTCGGCGCCTGCAGGAGCCGAGGCAACAGGGAGGTCCCACTTGGAGGGATCGAGGTCAGTGCTGAGGGAGCGCCGCGCTGTCGGAGGGTCGGTGCTGAGGGAGTGCCGCGCTGTCGGAGGGTCGGTGCTGAGGGAGCGCCGCGCTGTCGGAGGGTCGGTGCCGAGGGAGCGCCGCGCTGTCGGAGGGTCAGTGCCGAGGGAGCGCCGCGCAGTCAACGTGGGCTCTCACCGTGAATGAGGACTCCCTCCTCGAGCAGGATCTGCAAGACCCCCACGGCCTGAGTCCTCGTCTGGACGGCTGGGCCTAGATTCATCAGGGAGTCCACTAGCTCCCTGCCGGTGCAGCACTGCCTGCGAAGCAGAGACGTCAACCCGCCGTCAGTCACTGAGCCAGTTATTTCCATTTTCGGTTAATCCCTTAATGGGGGCTGGGGGTGAGGGGGGGGGGTGGGGTGGGGGGGAGAAGGCCATTCTGCCCCTCTCCTCGAGCCTGTTACACAGGAACAGGAGGACGTCATTCAGCATCACCCCCTGAACGGGCCCAGGCTCGAATATTCAGGTTCTGAGCCCCCCCACCGCGCTTTGTTCCGGACTCCCCCCTCCTCACACCAGAGGAAACTCTCTCTGCATCGACCCCATCGAACCCTTTAATCATCTTTAAACCCCCTCGATCGGCTCACCCCCTTAATTCTCGACGCTCGAGGGGCACCGAGCCCAGTCTGCGCGACCCCCTCCTCGTGGTTTAACCCGTTTCAGCCACAGTGGTCGTTCTGCCTTCCCCATCCCCAACCCGCCTCCCCCCCGGACCCCGGCCCCACCTACCGCAGAGTCTTGAGGTGGTGTTTCCGATCCCTCACGAGGTTGGGCGAGGCGGAGAGCAGCGCTTTCTGCAAGAACCGGCCGGCCTGCAGGAGCTTCTCGGAGGATCCCTGTCGGATGAGGGCGGGGGGAGGGGTGGGGGGGGGGGGGGGGGGATGGGGATGGAAAAGAGGAGAGAGTGAGTCGGGGAGGCTGGGTGGAGGAGGAGGGGATCGTGAGAGAGGAGGCCGACGGCGGAGGGCGTTACCGACGGGCTCGAGCAGACTCGGCTGGGCGGGTGTTTTGGGACGAGAGTGGGGTCGCCCGTCCCAACCTCCCGAGGTACATTGGGGTCACCCCCCCCCCCCCCCACCCCCTCTCTGAAACCCGCCCACAGGGACCCCTCACTCACCTCCCTCATGGCTCCGCAGGCTTCCGCAGTCGTGAACTCAGAGACCGGGGTCTGGAAAAGAGAAGCAGAGACACGAGAACTCGCCGTGAGTGCACGGGCCCAAGGGGATTGAGTTCAAAGTTAGGACAGACAGGGACGGGAGGAGAGGCTGGTGTCTCCCTGCAGCCTCCCCCCCCCGCCGGAGGGGATGACCACGGGGAGAGCGACAACCAGCGGCCCCGTGAGATATTCGACTGCAGCAACTCCCCGTTCACTTCCACTGTACACAATCCCAATGGACCCAAACCCTTTCCCGTTCACTCCTACTCTACACAATCCCAATGGACCCGAACCCCTTCCCGTTCACTCCCACTGTACACAATCCCACTGGACCCAAACCCCTTCCCATTCACTCCCACTTTACACAATCCCAATGGACCCGAACCCCTTCCCATTCACTCCCACTGTACACAATCCCAATGGACCCAAACCCCTTCCCGTTCACTCCCACTGTACACAATCCCAATGGACCCAAACCCCTTCCCATTCACTCCCACTGTACACAATCCCAATGGACCCAAACCCCTTCCCGTTCACTCCCACTGTACACAATCCCAATGGACCCGAACCCCTTCCTATTCACTCCCACTGTACACAATCCCAATGGACCCAACCCCTCCCCGTTCACTCCCACTGTACACAATCCCAATGGACCCAAACCCCTTCCCGTTCACTCCCACTGTACACAATCCCAATGGACCCAACCCCTCCCCGTTCACTCCCACTGTACACAATCCCAATGGACCCAACCCCTCCCCGTTCACTCCCACTGTACACAATCCCAATGGACCCAAACCCCTCCCCGTTCACTCCCACTGTACACAATCCCAATGGACCCAAACCCCTTCCCATTCACTCCCACTGTACACAATCCCAATGGACCCAAACCCTTTCCCATTCACTCCCACTGTACACAATCCCAATGGACCCAAACCTCTTCCCGTTCACTCCCACTGTACACAACCCCAATGGACCCAAACCCCTTCCTATTCACTCCCATTGTACACAATCCCAATGGACCCAAACTGCTTCCCGTTCACTCCCACTGTGCACAATCCCAATGGACCCAAACTGCTTCCCGTTCACTCCCACTGTACACAATCCCAATGGACCCAAACCCTTTCCCATTCACTCCCACTGTACACAATCCCAATGGACCCAAACCTCTTCCCGTTCACTCCCACTGTACACAATCCCAATGGACCCAAACCCCTTCCCTTCACTCCCACTGTACACAATCCCAATGGACCCAAACCCCTTCCCGTTCACTCCCACTGTACACAATCCCAATGGACCCAAACCCTTTCCCATTCACTCCCACTGTACACAATCCCAATGGACCCAAACTGCTTCCCGTTCACTCCCACTGTGCACAATCCCAATGGACCCAAACTGCTTCCCGTTCACTCCCACTGTACACAATCCCAATGGACCCAAACCCTTTCCCATTCACTCCCACTGTACACAATCCCAATGGACCCAAACCCCTTCCCTTCACTCCCACTGTACACAATCCCAATGGACCCAAACCCCTCCCCATTCACTCCCACTGTACACAACCCCAATGGACCCAAACCCCTTCCCGTTCACTCCTACTCTACACAATCCCAATGGACCCCAAACCACTTCCCATTCCATGCCTGTTGAAATTCCTTGTCTCAGTCACTTTTGCCTGCTCTTATGCTCCACACTAACACTGAACACACTGTGTGCCGGTAGCTAGGGTGAGCTGCGTGTTTTTGGAGACGGTTCTGGAATTCGTCTGCGATCTCCTCGCCCTTTCTCTTTGTGTTCTGTGGTTCCGCCCCCTCCCCCCTCCTCGCTCCGCCCTGACACCCGAGCTGTCGATGACTTTACAAAGGCTCCTTATCTACACCTCCTGCCTCAGTGTGGGACACCTCGATCTGTTTTACTCTTACAGTGAGCCTCCTCTCTCAGTACCGACCCTCCGACAGCGCGGCGCTCCCTCGGCACCGACCCTCCGACAGCGCGGCGCTCCCTCGGCACCGACCCTCCGACAGCGCGGCGCTCCCTCGGCACTGACCCTCCGACAGCCCGGCGCCCCCTCGGCACTGACCCTCCGACAGCGCGGCGCCCCCTCGGCACTGACCCTCCGACAGCGCGGCGCCCCTCGGCACTGACCCTCCGACAGCGCGGCGCCCCCTCGGCACTGACCCTCCAATTAAGGCTCTAATTTCCTTCAAGGAGGAGTGAGAGAGTGAGAGAGAGAGAGGCGGAGAGGTTTAGGGAAGGAATTCCAGAGCTCGGGGCCCCCAGGCAACTGAAGGCCCGTCTGCCAATGACGGAGCGAAGGGAATCAGTGGGGGATGGGCGAGGGGCCGGAATTGGAGGTTTCGGAGGGTCCTTTGGGCTGGAGGAGGGGACAGAGATAGCGCTGGGGGCGAGGAGACCCTGGAGGGAGTTGAAAACCAGGATGAGAATTGTTAAATCGCGGTGTTGCTGGTCTGGGACCCAGTGTCGGTCAGCGGGCACAGGGGGTGACGGCTGAACGGGACTCGGTGCCAGTTCGGACAAGGGAGCGGCGGGGTTTCGGAGCTGACGGTTTAACGAGGGGGAAATGAGAAACAAACATGTGTAGAGTTTTCTAGTGTCAAACACTCCCCAGGACAGGTACAGCACGGGGGGTTAGATACAGAGTAAAGCTCCCTCTACACTGTCCCCCATCAAACACTCCCAGGACAGGTACAGTACGGGGGGGTTAGATACAGAGTAAAGCTCCCTCTACACTGTCCCCCATCAAACACTCCCAGGACAGGTACAGTACGGGGGGGTCAGATACAGAGTAAAGCTCCCTCTACACTAAGGTGCGGGGCCCAGAATTGGGTCTGTATTTGCAAAGGCAGGGATCGTGCACACTCCCCAACCCTGCTGAACTGGTCCTGCCACCTTCTAACATTTGTATACAAGCAGCCTGGAGGTCACTTCACCTGTTTAAAATTTTCAGCGTTGGATTCACGCTGGGCGGGGAGAACGCTGGGGTGGGAACTCTCAACCTTTTCAAAGGGCAAATTGTTTCCTCATTTCTTTGCACCCTTCGTGATGCCACCCGAAGGTGGGGTGGGGGGGGATGCGGGGGAGGTGGAAACGGGCTCCACTCCAGAGAGTGCCTTCGAGGTCAGTGCTTAAAATCGCAGCAGTCTGAGGGAGTTGCTGTTTATTAAAACACGGAGTGGGCAATGTCGCACACAGTCGCACCGAAGTGTCGGGGGAACGGCACCCCACCGGCTCACGCTGACACGCTCACTCACGCACGCACCGACACGCACGCACGCACGCACATTTGCACTCCCACTCACACACTCGCTCTCACACTCATTCGCACGCACACGTGCACGTTTGCACTCTCACTCACACACACACACACACACACACACACACTCACTCTCATTCACTCCCGCACACCCGCACGCTTGCACTCTCGCACTCACACAAACACACAGTCACAAACACTCACACTCATTCACTCACACACACACCACACACACTCACACTCATTCACTCACACTCATTCACTCACATTCATTCACTCACACACACACTGACACTCTCACAAACACAGTCACAAACACTCACACTCATTCACTCACACTCATTCACTCACACTCATTCACTCACACTCATTCACACACACACTCACACTCACTCACTCACACACACACACACTCACACTCACACTCACACACACTCATTCACACACACTCTCACACTCATTCACATACACTCATTCACACACACTCATTCACACACACTCACACTCATTCACTCACACTCACTCTCATTCACTCACACACACCCGCACACTCGCACTCTCTCAAACACACACACACACACAGCAGGAAAGGTCCAATCTCAGTCCCCTACTGTCCTGAGTGTCGCTGTGTGGGTAACCTTCCGCGAGGGAGTGCGTGAGAGTGAGTATGTGTGAGAGAGTGGGTGCTTGGGGACACTGCACCTCCAATCTGTTACAGTGGCCTCCTCCTGTTCCTGTGTAACACGCTCGAGGAGAGGGGTCTGAACGGCCCCCTCCTGTCGGTATGTTCTAGAAAGGAGAGGGCGGAAAGCTTCTGTTCTGCAAGACAAGAACAGGATGTGCCGTAGGCGGTACTGCAGATAAATCTCTCAAATGCTGCAACCTTTGGTTACAAGGATTATCAGGCTATGCAGATGGGTCCTGATAAACGGCTAGGACCTATTCCGGTAAGGACCAACGACGCCAGGGACAGGTACAGCACGGGAGTGAGATACAGAGTAAAGCTCCCTCTACACTGTCCCCCATCACACACTCCCCAGGACAGGTACAGTACGGGGGGTTAGATACAGAGTAAAGCTCCCTCTACACTGTCCCCCATCACACACTCCCAGGACAGGTACAGTACGGGGGGTTAGATACAGAGTAAAGCTCCCTCTACACTGTCCCCCATCAAACACTCCCAGGACAGGTGCAGCACGGGAGTGAGATACAGAGTAAAGCTCCCTCTACACTGTCCCCCATCAAACACTCCCAGGACAGGTACAGTACGGGGGGTTAGATACAGAGTAAAGCTCCCTCTACACTGTCCCCCATCAAACACTCCCAGGACAGGTACAGTACGGGGGGGTTAGATACAGAGTAAAGCTCCCTCTACACTGTCCCCCATCAAACACTCCCCAGGACAGGTACAGTACGGGGGGTTAGATACAGAGTAAAGCTCCCTCTACACTGTCCCCCATCAAACACTCCCCAGGACAGGTACAGTACGGGGGGTTAGATACAGAGTAAAGCTCCCTCTACACTGTCCCCCATCAAACACTCCCCAGGACAGGTACAGCACGGGGGGGTTAGATACAGAGTAAAGCTCCCTCTACACTGTCCCCCATCAAACACTCCCAGGACAGGTACAGTACGGGGGGGGGTTAGATACAGAGTAAAGCTCCCTCTACACTGTCCCCATCAAACACTCCCAGGACAGGTACAGTACGGGGGTTAGATACAGAGTAAAGCTCCCTCTACACTGTTCCCATCAAACACTCCCAGGACAGGTACAGTACGGGGGGTTAGATACAGAGTAAAGCTCCCTCTACACTGTCCCCCATCAAACACTCCCCAGGACAGGTACAGTACGGGGGGTTAGATACAGAGTAAAGCTCCCTCTACACTGTCCCCCATCAAACACTCCCAGGACAGGTACAGTACGGGGGATTAGATACAGAGTAAAGCTCCCTCTACACGAGATTGAATTAAAATAACATACCCATCGGATTCCTTGCACTGATTCATCCTCCTCCATGTCGAGCTGAAAGTCATAGATCTGAGAGCGAATTATGTTCATTTTGACAGAGGTTGTTTGTGCTGCGCTGTTGAATTCCTTCTCTCTATTCCCCAACCCCCCGCCTTTCTCCCCCTGTGTCCTGGGGTGGTGGTGGGGGAGGGGAGGGGGGGGGGTTTTCTGTCTTGATCACTCTGAAACCCCTCCAGCAAAAATATTTGGCATAAAATCCATTGCGCTCCCCACACCCAATCGCACTCCAATGTCCGCCGGTCTCCCCGCTAGATCTCTCAGTTGTAGTTTGACGGGAGTTGGGGGGGGGTGGGTTGGGGGGTTTTCCCCCCCTTCTCTCTCCTCCTCCGCCTGCCTGGGTTGTTTTCTGACCTTCTGGTTCAACCGGAGTCGGCTGCAGCCTGTGGGAATCAGGAACCGTTCCCAGTCGGGGAGAGAGAGAGAGAGAGAGAGAGAGAGAGAGAGACAGAGAGGGCGGATTGTGCGAGCAGTTTGGAACCTCCCTTCTCCTGTCGGCTGCGGGCAAATATTTGGAGTGTGTTTGTTTATGGTAGGTGGGGATGCCGAGGGACAGGGAGAGAAACTGCCTGGATTCTGTGTACCCTGCCCTCACTGCGCAGGCAGAAAGCAGCCGGAGTGGGTTAGGCTGGGTCATGGTAGGATTGTGTGTGCAGGGAGAGGGAGGGAGGGAGAGAGAGTGACAGAGGGGGAATGTGACAGGGAGATGGCTAAACCCAGGGGTTTATTAATCCTCTCCCACAGCCATACCCGTTCATAACTGCAACAACCCCCCCCTCCCCCCACCTCCTGAAGGCGTGACTCCCTCAGTACTGACCCTCCGACAGCGCGGCACTCCCTCAGTACTGACCCTCCGACAGTGCGGCACTCCCTCAGTACTGACCCTCCGACAGTGCGGCGCTCCCTCAGTACTGACCCTCCGACAGTGCGGCACTCCCTCAGTACTGACCCTCCGACAGTGCGGCACTCCCTCAGTACTGACCCTCCGACAGTGCGGCGCTCCCTCAGTACTGACCCTCCGACAGTGCGGCACTCCCTCAGTACTGACCCTCCGACAGTGCGGCGCTCCCTCAGTACTGACCCTCCGACAGTGCGGCACTCCCTCAGTACTGACCCTCCGACAGTGCGGCACTCCCTCAGTACTGACCCTCCGACGGTGCGGCACTCCCTCAGTACTGACTGTCCGACAGTGCGGTGCTCCCTCAGTACTGACCCTCCGACAGCGCGGCGCTCCCTCAGTACTGACCCTCCGACAGCGCGGCGCTCCCTCAGCACTGACCCTCCGACAGTGCGGCGCTCCCTCAGCACTGACCCTCCGACAGTGCGGCACTCCCCCAGTACTGACCTTCCGACAGTGCGGCGCTCCCTCAGTACTGACCCTCCGACAGTGCGGCGCTCCCTCAACACTGACCCTCCGACAGCGCGGCGCTCCCTCAGCACTGACCCTCCGACAGCGCGGCGCTCCCTCAGCACTGACCCTCCGACAGTGCGGCGCTCCCTCAGTACTGACCCTCCGACAGCGCGGCGCTCCCTCAGTACTGACCCTCCGACAGCGCGGCGCTCCCTCAGTACTGACCCTCCGACAGCGCGGCGCTCCCTCAGTACTGACTCTCCGACAGCGCGGCGCTCCCTCAGTACTGACTCTCCGACAGCGCGGCACTCCCTCAGTACTGACCCTCCCTCAGTGCGGCGCTCCCTCAGTACTGACTCTCCGACAGCGCGGCACTCCCTCAGTACTGACCCTCCCTCAGTGCGGCGCTCCCTCAGTACTGACCCTCCGACAGCGCGGCGCTCCCTCAGTACTGACCCTCCGACAGCGCGGCGCTCCCTCAGTACTGACCCTCCCTCAGTGCGGCGCTCCCTCAGTACTGACTCTCCGACAGTGCGGCGCTCCCTCAGTACTGACTCTCCGACAGTGCGGCGCTCCCTCAGTACTGACCCTCCGACAGCGCGACCCTCCGACAGCGCAGCACTCCCTCAGTACTGACTCTCCGACAGTGCGGCACTCCCTCAGTACTGACCCTCCGACAGCGCGGCGCTCCCTCAGTACTGACCCTCCGACAGCGCGGCGCTCCCTCAGTACTGACCCTCCGACAGCGCGGCGCTCCCTCAGTACTGCATTGGGAGCGTCTGGGTCTGGGAATTTTTGAAAGAAAGAAAGTGGATTGCTTTTTGAGTGCATGGAAGAGTTAAATACGGAAACATATC
>NW_027141231.1:42500-58464 GCF_036365525.1 Heterodontus francisci
ATCAAACACTCCCCAGGACAGGTACAGTACGGGGGGTTAGATACAGAGTAAAGCTCCCTCTACACTGTCCTCATCAAACACTCCCCAGGACAGGTACAGTACGGGGGGTTAGATACAGAGTAAAGCTCCCTCTACACTGTCCCCCATCAAACACTCCCCAGGACAGGTACAGTACGGGGGGGTTAGATACAGAGTAAAGCTCCCTCTACACTGTCCCCCATCAAACACTCCCCAGGACAGGTACAGCACGGGGGGTTAGATACAGAGTAAAGCTCCCTCTACACTGTCCCCCATCAAACACTCCCAGGACAGGTACAGTACGGGGGGTTAGATACAGAGTAAAGCTCCCTCTACACTGTCCCCCATCAAACACTCCCAGGACAGGTACAGTACGGGGGGTTAGATACAGAGTAAAGCTCCCTCTACACTGTCCCCCATCAAACACTCCCAGGACAGGTACAGTACGGGGGGTTAGATACAGAGTAAAGCTCCCTCTACACTGTCCCCCATCAAACACTCCCCAGGACAGGGACAGCACGGGGGGTTAGATACAGAGTAAAGCTCTGGGATCCCCTAATGCTCCCGATGGGAGTCAACCATTCCCATTCACCCGCTGGGCGTATTGTACAATGTACGGGAGCTGACACTGAGACCCGCACACAGATGTACATTTTCAACCCCCTGCTTAACTTTCTCCTCCTTCTGACAAGCCCCCCTACCCGTGGATGCAGGAGTGCGTGCCTCTCTCTCTCTCTCTCTCTCTCTGCAATCGCAGCGTTGCCCTTTCTCTCCGACCCACCTTTCTGAATCACCTCCGGAGACCTTTGAGTCTTGCTTCGCTCTCGGCGCTGTCTAGACAGGCAGGAAACCGTCTGGGCTTGCGCCTTCAGTGTGGGGAAAATCAGGTGTCATCACGGAAACTGCCTCTTGTTGTTTCTGTTTGCTAACTCCCCCACCACCCCCCCCCCCCCACATCCTTCCTTCCTGTCTGGGACGGGGATGTGTATTTGTGTGTGTGTGTGTGTGTGTGCGCGTGTGTGGGGGGTTGGGAGTGGGAGGCCTGCTGGGTTTGCTGTCACTCTGCGGACGATGTTGCAGGAGAGATTCGCGAGACCCAGACTCCAAACCACTCTCGTGAATCTTTTCTGTACTCTCTCCAAAGCCCTCGCGTCTTTCCGAAACTACAATACTCCAGCTGAGGACGGACTAGAGTCTTATACAAGTTCAACGTAACTTCTTTGCTCTTGGACTCTATGCCTCTATTAATAAAGCCCAGGATACTGTATGCTTTATTGACCACTATCTCAACCTGTCCTACCACCTTGAATGACTTAACACACCCAGGTCCCTCTGCTCCTGCACCCCCTTTAGAATTGTGCCCTTTATTTTATACTGTCTCTCCATGTTCTTCCTATCAAAATGAATCAACTCGCATTTCTCCGCATTGAACTTCATCTGCCACCTGTCTGCCCATTCCACCAACTTGTCTATGTCCTTTTGAAGTTCTACACCATCCTCCTCACAGTTCACAATGCTTCCAAGTTTCGTATCATCCGCAAACTTTGAAATTGTGCCCTGTACACCAAGGTCTGGGTCATTAATATATATCAGGAAAAGCAAGGGTCCCAACACTGACCCCTGGGGAACTCCACTACAAACCTTCCTCCAGCCCGAAAAACATCCATGAACCACGACTCTTTGTTTCCTGTCACTCGGTCAATTTTGTATTCCTGTTGCTACTGTCCCTTTTATTCCATGAGCTACAAGTTTGCTCACAAGTCTGTTGTGTGGCACTGTATCAAACACATTTTGAAAGTCCATGTACACCGCATCAACAGCATTGCCCTCATCAACCCTCTGTTACCTCCTCAAAAAAACTCCAGCAAGTTAGTTAAACATGGCTTCCCCTGAACGAATCCGTGCTGGCTTTCCTTAATTAACCCGTATTTGCCCACGTGACAATTAATTTTGTCCCAAGTTAATCTTTCTAGACGTTTCCCCAAGTTTTACCAAAGTTAAACTGACTGGCCTGTAGTTGCTGGGCTTATCTTTACACCCTTTTTTGAACAAGGGTGTAGCGTTTGCAATTCTTCAGTCCTCTGGCACCACCCTCCGAGTCTAAGGAAGACTGAAACATTATGGCCAGTGCCTCTGCGATTTCCACCCTCACTTCCCTCAATATCCTTGGATGCATCTCACCCGGTCCTGGTGCTTTATCCTCTTTAAGTACAGACAGCCAATCTAATACTTCCTCATTATCAATTTTAAACCCCGCTAGTGTCTGACTTACCTCCTCTTTCACCATTGCCTGGGTTGCATCTTCTTCCTTGGTAAAGACAGATGCAAAGTATTCATTTAATACCTCTGCCTCCATGTGTAAATCCCCTTTCTGGTCCCTAATCGACCCCACTCCTCCTTTTACCACCCTTTTACTATTTATATGCCTATAGAAAACTTTGGGATTTACTTTAATGTTAGCTGCCAGTCTCTGTTCATACTCCCTCTTTGCTTCTCTTATTTGCTTTTTCACTTCCCCTCTGGACCTTCTATATTCAGCCATGTTCTGAATAGTATTTTCGACCTGGCATCTGTCATAAGCACACTTTTTTCCTTCTTTATCTTCATCTCTACCTCTTTTGTCATCCTGGGGGCTCTGGGTCTGATTCCCCTTGGAGGGAACATACCTCGACTGTGTCCAAACTATCTCCTCTTTGAAGGTGATCCATTGTTCATCAACCAGTTTTCCTGCCAGCTTTTGACTCCAATTTATTCACCCCAGCTCCATTCTTACCCCATTGAAGTTGGCCTTCCCCCAGTTAATTATTCTTACCCTGGATTGCTCTTTGTCCTTTTCTATAGTCAATCTAAACCTTATGATACGATGATCACTCTCCCCTAAATGATCTCCTACTGAACCTTGATCTACTTGGCCCACCTCATTCCCAGGAACCAGGTCTTGCAGTGTCTCCTTTCTCGTTGGACTAGCAACATACTGTTGTAGAAAATTTTCCTGAAGACACTTAATGAAGTCTTACCCCTCTCTGCCCTTTACCCTACAACTATCCCAGTCTAGTCTGGATAATTAAAGTCCCCCATTAATAACTACCCTATAATTTTTACACCTCTCGGTAATTTCTTTGCAAATCTGTTCCTCCACATCCTTCTCACTGGTTGGTGGCCCGTAGACAACACCAAGCAACGTAACTGCACCCCGTCACGCCCTGTAAGAATTTTGTAAGTTTCAATGAGATCACATCTCATTCTTCGAAACTCTACAGAATCCGTCACAGTTTCCATAATCTCTCCTCATAGGACAGTCCCACCATCCCAGGGATTAGTCTGGTGAAATAAAAACAAGAAATTGCTGGAAATCCTCAGCAGGTCTGGCAGCATCTGTGGAGAGAGAAGCAGAGTTAACGTTTCGGGTCAGCGACCCTTCATCGGAACTGGCAGAGGCTAGAAATGTGAAAGGTTTTGAGCAAGTAAAGCGGGGGTGGAGTAAGAGATAACAAAGGAGAAGGTGTAGATAGGACAAGGTCACAGAGAATAACTGACCAGAAGGTCACGGAGCAAAGGCAAACAATATGTTAATGGTGTGTTGAAAGACAAAGCATTAGTACAGATTAGGTGTTAATAAACTGTAACGCACAAAGTACTCCAAACACAAACATTAAAAAAAAAACAGTGGGTAGGCACAGTAAAAACAAACTAAACAAACTAAAGTAACCAAATAAAAAAGTAAAAAGAAAAAATAACTCAACATAAAAAGGGGGGCCCCGTCATGCTCTGAAATGATTGAACTCAATGTTCAGTCCGGCGGGCTGTAGTGTGCCTAATCGGTAGATGAGATGCTGTTCCTCGAGCTTGCGTTGATGTTCACTGGAACACTGCAGCAAGCCCAGGACAGAGATGTGAGCATGAGAGCAGGGGGGAGTGTTGAAATGGCAAGCAACCGGAAGCTCGGGGTCCTGCTTGCGGACTGAGCGGAGGTGTTCCGCAAAGCGGTCACCCAGTCTGCGTTTGGTCTCCCCAATGTGGTGTACCGCAAGGTTCTGTTTTGGGGCCACTGCTGTTTGTCATTTTTATAAATGACCTGGAAGAGGGTGTAGAAGGGTGGGTTAGTAAATTTGCGGATGACACGAAGGTCGGTGGAGTTGTGGATAGTGTCGAAGGGTGTTGTAGGGTACAGAGGGACATAGATAGGCTGCAGAGCTGGGCTGAGAGATGGCAAATGGAGTTTAATGCGGAGAAGTGTGAGGTGATTCACTTTGGAAGGAGTAACAGGAATGCAGAGTACTGGGCTAACGGGAAGATTCTTGGTAGTGTAGATGAGCAGAGAGATCTTGGTGTCCAGGTACATAAATCCCTGAAAGTTGCTACCCAGGTTAATAGGGCTGTTAAGAAGGCATATGGTGTGTTAGCTTTTATTAGTAGGGGGATCGAGTTTCGGAGCCACGAGGTCATGATGCAGCTGTACAAAACTCTGGTGAGACCGCACCTTGAGTATTGCGTGCAGTTCTGGTCACCGCATTATAGGAAGGATGTGGAAGCTTTGGAAAGGGTGCAGAGGAGATTTACTAGGATGTTGCCTGGTATGGAGGGAAGGTCTTACGAGGAAAGGCTGAGGGACTTGGGGTTGTTTTCGTTAGAGAGAAGGAGGAGGAGAGGTGACTTAATAGAGACATATAAGATAATCAGAGGGTTGGACAGGGTGGATAGTGAGAGTCTTTTTCCTCGGATGATGATGGCAAACACAAGGGGACATAGCTTTAAGTTGAGGGGTGAAAGATATAGGACAGATGTCAGAGGTAGTTTCTTTACGCAGAGAGTAGTAGGGGCGTGGAACGCCCTGCCTGCAGCAGTAGTAGACTCGCCAACTTTAAGGGCATTTAAGTGGTCATTGGATAGACATATGGATGAAAATGGAATAGTGTAGGTCAGATGGTCGGCGCAACATCGAGGGCCGAAGGGCCTGTACTGCGCTGTAATGTTCTAATGTTCTAATGTAGAGGAGACCACACTGAGGAAAAAGGAAGACATATCAGAAGCGCTGTCGTGGAAGGTAGCGTCATCAGAGCAGATGCGTCAGAGACGGAGAAACTGGGAGAATGGAATGGAGTCCTTGCAGGAGGCAGGGTGTGAAGAAGTGTAGTCGAGGTAGCTGTGGGAGTTGGTGGGCTTATAATGGATATTAGTGGACAGCCTATCCCCAGAGATGGAGACAGAAAGAAGTGAGTGAAGTTGAGGGAGAAGTTGTTCAATGTGAGGCTAGTGAAACTCCGTTGCATTCCCTCAATGGCAAGTATATCCTTCCTTAGATGAGGCGACTCCTGGGGTCAGTGTCAGACACTCGTAAGGGTAAGTGTGACGCAGTCCCGTACACCTATCCCGTGTTTGTTTCTTTGGGGTAGTCCTCCCAGACCTGTCCCGGTGGAGGACTCCTCCCAAAGCTGTGGATACACCTCCTGCCCTGTAGGTCTCACAATGGAGGAGTCCTCCCAGACCAGTCGTTACACCTCCTATCCTCTGGCTGGCGCTATGGGGGAGTCCTCCCAAACCTGTGCATCCACCTCCTGCCCTGTAGGTGTCACTGTTAAAGAGTCCAGCCAGACCTGTCATTGCACCTCCTGACCTGTCAGTGTCGCTATGGAAGAGTCCTCCCAGTCCTGGTCCCCCCAAAGCTGTCCCAGTGGAGGAGTCCTCCCAGACCTGGCCCAGTGGAGGAGTCCTCCCAGCCCTGTCTTTACACCTCCTGCCCTGTGGGTGTGACTGTGGAAGAGTCCTCCCAGACCTGTCCTTTCTCCTTCTGGCCTGCTGGTGATGCTCTGGGGTAGTACTCCCAGATCTGGTCCTCCCAGACCTGGCCTTCCCAGTGGTGGAGTCTTCCCAGACCTGGTCCTCCAAAACCTGTCCTTCCTCCTCCTCGTCTGCTGGTGTCGCTGTGGAGTAGTCCTCCCAGACCTGGTCCTCTCAGACCATGTCCTTATACCTCCTGTCCTGCTAGCGTCGCTGTGGAAGAGTCTTCCCAGACCAGACCTGTACTTCCTCCTCCTGTCCTGCTAGCGTCGCTGTGGAAGAGTCTTCCCAGACCTGGTCCTCAGACCATGTCCTTATACCTCCTGCCCTGCTAGCGTCGCTGTGGAAGAGCCCTCCCAGACCTCGTCCTCCCAGACCGTTTCTTCCGCCTCCAAGCCTGCTGGTGTCGCTGTGTGGTAGTCCTCCCAAACAGGGTCCTCCCAGACCTGTCCTTCCTCCTCCTCGCCTGCTAGTGTCGCTGTGGGGTTGTCCTCCCATACCTTGTCCTCCCACACCTGTCCTTCCTCCTCCTGCTCTGCTGGCGTCGCTGTGGAAGAGTCCTCCCAGACCTGTAACATCCTCCTCCTCGCCTGCTGGTGTCACTGTGCGGTGGACATCCCAGACCCGGTCCTCCCAGTGGAGGAGTCCTCCCAGACCTGGTCCTCCCAAACCTGTCCTTCCTACTCCTGGCCTGCTGGTGTCGCTGTGGGGTGGTCCTCCCAGACCCAGTCCTCCCAGACCTGGGGCTACCCAGACGAGGAGTCCTCCCAGACCTGGTCCTCCCAAACCTGTCCTTCCTACTCCTGGCCTGCTGGTGGCGCTGTGGGGTGGTCCTCCCAGACCCAGTCCTCCGAGACCTGGTCCTCCCAAAGCTGTCCTTCCTACTCCTGACCTGCTGGTGTCGCTGTGGGGTGGTCATCCCAGACCCAGTCCTCCCAGACCTGTCCTTCCTACTCCTGGCCTGCTGGTGTCGCTGTGGGGTGGTCCTCCCAGACCCAATCCTCCCAGACCTGGTCCTCCCAAACCTGTCCTTCCTACTCCTGGCCTGCTGGTGTCGCTGTGGGGTGGTCCTCCCAGACCAAGTCCTCCCAGACCTGGGGGTTTCCCGGTGGAGGACTCCTCCCAGACCTGTCCTTCCCCCTCCGGGCCTCGCGGTGTCGCTGTGGGGTGGTCCTCCCAGACCCAGTCCTCCCAGACCTGGGGGTTTCCCGGTGGAGGACTCCTCCCAGACCTGTCCTTCCCCCTCCAGGCCTCGCGGTGTCGCTGTGGGGTGGTCATCCCAGACCCAGTCCTCCCAGACCTGGGGGTTTCCCGGTGGAGGACTCCTCCCAGACCTGTCCTTCCCCCTCCAGGCCTCGCGGTGTCGCTGTGGGGTGATCATCCCAGACCCAGTCCTCCCAGACCTGGGGGTTTCCCGGTGGAGGACTCCTCCCAGACCTGTCCTTCCTCCTCCAGGCCTCGCGGTGTCGCTGTGGGGTGGTCCTCCCAGACCCAGTCCTCCCAGACCTGGGGGTTTCCCGGTGGAGGACTCCTCCCAGACCTGTCCTTCCTCCTCCAGGCCTCGCGGTGTCGCTGTAGGGTGGTCATCCCAGACCCAGTCCTCCCAGACCTGGGGGTTTCCCGGTGGAGGACACCTCCCAGAGCTGTCCTTCCTCCTCCAGGCCTCGCGGTGTCGCTGTGGGGTGGTCCTCCCAGACCCAGTCCTCCCAGACCTGGGGGTTTCCCGGTGGAGGACTCCTCCCAGACCTGTCCTTCCCCCTCCAGGCCTCGCGGTGTCGCTGTGGGGTGGTCATCCCAGACCCAGTCCTCCCAGACCTGGGGGTTTCCCGGTGGAGGACTCCTCCCAGACCTGTCCTTCCTCCTCCAGGCCTCGCGGTGTCGCTGTATGCTGAAATCCCCGGGCTGGGTGCAGTTTTGCAAATTTGCAAAGGGGGGGGGGGTTTTGCTTTTTGCTTTTGCTTTTGCATTTGGAAGGAGGGAGGGAGTTCGGCTGCAGGAGGGCTGTTGTTCTTCGGCCTGAGTCTCCATGGCGCTCAGCAGGCTGTGGCTGAGGAGCGGCTACGCCGCCTCGGGGGTGCTGCTGGGTCTCTCGGCCTTCCTGTGCTGGAGCATCGCCTTCAAGCAGCCGGCCACCGCCGCCTTCGGGGGCCTGTCAGGTGAGTGAATGCAGGGCCGGAGGGGTGCCGGGGGCACCAATGCAGCCCGGCGTACCAGGGGGCCCCATGCACAAAATTAGGCAGCAATGCAGAGCGATGCATTCTGTAATGCAACCTAACACCCACTACACCCCCCACCAGCGCCCACTGGTGCGAAGCAGTGGCGAGTCAAAGCAGTGCCCGGGGTGCACCAATGCAGCCCAGGGTGACAAGGGGGCACATGCACAAAATTAGGCAGCAATGCACAGTGATGCATTCAGTAGTGCAACCTAATACCCACAGGTGCGAAGCATTGCAGAGTCTAAGTAGTACCTGGGGTTCAAGGGGGCCCATGGACAAAATTAGGCAGCAATGCAGAGCGATGCATTCTGTAATGCAACCCAGCGTCCATTGGTGCTAAGCAATGCAGAGTGAAAGTAGTGCCAGGGGCACCAGTGCAGCCTGGGGTACAAGAGGGCCCGTGCACAGAATTAGGCAGCAGTGCACAGCGATGCATTCAGCAATGCAACCTAACACACCACTCCCCCCAACACTGGTGCGAAGCAATGCAGAGTCAAAGCAGTGCCAGGGGCACCAGTGTAGCCTGGGGTACAAGGGCGCCCATGCACAGAATTAGGCAGCTGTGCAGAGTGATGCATTCTGTAATGCAACCCAGCGCCCATTGGTGTGAAGCAATGCAGAGTGAAAGTCGTGCCGGGGGTGGGGTGTGGGGGGGGGGTGGGTGGGACCAATGCAGCCTGGGGTACAAGAGGGCCCATGCCCAAATTTAGTCAGCGATGCATTCAGTAATGCAACCCAATTGCATACCAGTGTGCACTGGTGCACAGCAATGCAAAGCCAAAAGCTGTGCAGGGGGCACTACTGCAGCCCCCGAGCATTCCGCGGGGGCGGGGGGGGGGGCCCCCCTAGCGCGGAAATTGGCATCAATGCACTGAGCAATTCGTTCTAACGCGCACCCAACCCCATCTGTACCAGCAACAATGCAGAGGGGTCAGTGCCGAGGGAGCGCCGCGCTGTCGCAGGGTCAGTGCCGAGGGAGCGCCGCGCTGTCGCAGGGTCAGTGCCGAGGGAGCGCCGCGCTGTCGCAGGGTCAGTGCCGAGGGAGCGCCGCGCTGTCGCAGGGTCAGTGCCGAGGGAGCGCCGCACTGTCGGAGGGTCAGTGCCGAGGGAGCGCTGCACTGTCGGAGGGTCAGTGCCGAGGGAGCGCCGCGCTGTCGCAGGGTCAGTGCCGAGGGAGCGCCGCACTGTCGGAGGGTCAGTGCCGAGGGAGCGCTGCACTGTCGGAGGGTCAGTGCCGAGGGAGCGCCGCGCTGTCGGAGGGTCAGTGCCGAGGGAGCGCCGCGCTGTCGCAGGGTCAGTGCCGAGGGAGCGCCGCACTGTCGGAGGGTCAGTGCCGAGGGAGCGCTGCACTGTCGGAGTTGCCATCTCTTGGCCGAGGGGGCCCCCCCGCCCCCCCCGTCTGCTCTCTCGGGTGGACGTAAAAGATCCCAAGGCCGTTAGTGGAAGAAGTGTGAGAAGGGAGGACGATCGCTTGACTGATCTGGTCTTCTGGCTTTTTTTTTTTTAAATCACGTGGCTGTTTGTGGGATCTTGCTGTGCACAAATTGCCCGCCGCGTTTCCTGCGAGCGTCTCGGGTCTGGAGATAGGCTCTGTCATTCTCTTGCTTGCAATCGTCAGCCCTGGCCGGGTCTGGGGGGCGCGGGGGGTGGGGGTGGGGGCGGGGGGGGGGGGGGGGGATAGCTTTTAGACGAGCACCGTCATCGCAGGGTCTGAAAGTTAGCCCCAAACTTTGCGCCCCTCCAAGACTCAACACAGCTGAACAGGCGAGCGTTCCTTCCGCAGTCAAGCTGAAATATTTAACCCCCGCTCGGTCGTTTACGTGGCTGAGTGCACTCGGTCTTTGAAGGCTGCCCGGGATTTCCTTCTACGGGGTGAGAACTGAAAAAGGCCGAGGCTGTGTTAAAACCTGGAGCACTGTGCACAGTTCCAGTCTCCATATCCCTCAGTTAGACCACACTTGGAGCACTGTGCACAGTTCCGGTCTCCATATCCCTCGGTTAGACCCACACTTGGAGCACTGTGCACAGTTCCAGTCTCCATATCCCTCGGTTAGACCCACACTTGGAGCACTGTGCACAGTTCCGGTCTCCATATCCCTCGGTTAGACCCACACTTGGAGCACTGTGCACAGTTCCAGTCTCCATATCCCTCGGTTAGACCCACACTTGGAGCACTGTGCACAGTTCCAGTCTCCATATCCCTTCGATTAGACCCACACTTGGAGCACTGTGCACAGTTCCGGTCTCCATATCCCTTCGATTAGACCACACTTGGAGCACTGTGCACAGTTCCGGTCTCCATATCCCTCGGTTAGACCCACACTTGGAGCACTGTGCACAGTTCCAGTCTCCATATCCCTTCGATTAGACCCACACTTGGAGCACTGTGCACAGTTCCGGTCTCCATATCCCTTCGATTAGACCCACACTTGGAGCACTGTGCACAGTCCGGTCTCCATATCCCTCGGTTAGACCCACACTTGGAGCACTGTGCACAGTTCCAGTCTCCATATCCCTCGGTTAGACCCACACTTGGAGCACTGTGCACAGTTCCAGTCTCCATATCCATCGGTTAGACCACACTCGGAGCACTGTGCACAGTTCCAGTCTCCATATCCCTCAGTTAGACCACACTTGGAGCACTGTGCACAGTTCCAGTCTCCATATCCCTCAGTTAGACCACACTTGGAGCACTGTGCACAGTTCCAGTCTCCATATCCCTCGGTTAGACCACACTTGGAGCACTGTGCACAGTTCCAATCTCCATATCCCCTCGGTTAGACTACACTTGGAGCACTGTGCACAGTTCCAGTCTCCATATCCCTCAGTTAGACCACACTTGGAGCACTGTGCACAGTTCCAGTCTCCATATCCCTCGGTTAGACCACACTTGGAGCACTGTGCACCGTTCCAGTCTCCATATCCCTCGGTTAGACCACACTTGGAGTACTGTGCACAGTTCCAGTCTCCATATCCCTCGGTTAGACCACACTTGGAGCACTGTGCACCGTTCCAGTCTCCATATCCCTCGGTTAGACCCACACTTGGAGCACTGTGCACAGTTCCAGTCTCCATATCCCTCAGTTAGACCACACTTGGAGCACTGTGCACAGTTCCAGTCTCCATATCCCTCGGTTAGACCACACTTGGAGTACTGTGCACAGTTCCGGTCTCCATATCCCTCGGTTAGACCCACACTTGGAGCATTGAGGGGTTTGGGGGAGGGAATTCCAGAGCAGAAGGCACGGCCGCCCTCTCTCTCTCTCCCTTCCTTTCCCCCCCCCCCCGCCCCCGCACCCTCCTGCCGGTGCACCTGACCAGGCACGTGGAGAGAGAGAGATTTGCTGTGTCACGGAGCTGAGGCATGAGTCACGGGGCTGAGGCATGCACCGGGAAGTCGCAGCTGTGGGTTTCCTCTGTGGGTGAGAGGGGAGTCCGAGAGAGGGCGGACGGGGGACCTCGGTGTAACGCCTCTGACAGTCCGGCGCTCCCTCGGCACTGACCCCTTCCGAGAGCGCTGTTGTGGGGGGGGGGGGGGGGGAGGCGGTGGGCAGCGAAGGGCGCGCGGCTGTTGGGTCTGTAAGCCCAGCACGCGAGTGTTGTGAGTGAGTTGAGGACTGATGCCGGGTGTGTCTCTCTCTCCCTCCCTCCCTCCCTCCCCAGCAGGAGTGCTGGCCTTCTGGTGCCTGACGACGCACATCATGTACGCCCAGGATTACTGGCGGACGTGGCTGAAAGGGTTACGGATATTCCTGTTGGCTGGGCTCGCCTTCGGGCTGCTGGGACTGGTGGCGCTGGTTGCTTTCCTCGTGCTAGCCATCACCAAAAACAGAGTGAGTTTTCCCTCATCGGTGCTGTGGGTTAAACATGTGGGGAGGGGAGGGGAGGGGACGGTTGGGGCCAGTGTACGCGGGGGTGGGGGGAGGGGTGCCGCGCGCGCGAGACCGTCGGGATGTCCGACGTCGACTTGGCCGGCTCGGAAAGCCTCGGCGCCGCCCCCGCAATCGAATAGCCCCCACTGGTGCGCGCGCCCTCCTCCGGACGCTCGGGCGCCCCCTCGGCTGACCGGGGTGGGGTGGGGAGGCAGCGGTTGCGACCCGGGGGGGGGGTGGCGAGGTGGGGGGTGGGAATCTCCCTGGCGCGATGCCTCGCGTTGCTGAATAGTGGGGCCCGCCTGCGCTCCGGACGGACGCCCCCGAGCTGCCGTCGCCCGGTGGGTAGAGCTGATCCCAACCGGGATGGGCGATGGCTCCGGGGGCGAATCTTATGGAATATGTATCAGAACTGACTGCGACTCAGACGTGAATGTTCTCCGTCTCATCTCTCTCTCTCTCTCTCTCTCTCCCCTCCTCTCTCCCCTCATCTCCCCTCCTCTCTCCCCCTCAATCTCCCCTCAATCTCCCCTCCTCTCTCCCCCTCAATCTCCCCTCCTCTCTCCCCCTCATCTCCCCTCCTCTCTCCCCTCAATCTCCCTCCTCTCTCCCCCTCAATCTCCCTCCTCTCTCCCCCTCAATCTCCCTCCTCTCTCCCCCTCAATCTCCCCTCCTCTCTCCCCCTCAATCTCCCCTCCTCTCTCCCCCTCAATCTCCCCTCCTCTCTCCCCCTCAATCTCCCCTCCTCTCTCCCCCTCAATCTCCCTCCTCTCTCCCCCTCAATCTCCCTCCTCTCTCCCCCTCAATCTCCCCTCCTCTCTCCCCCTCAATCTCCCCTCCTCTCTCCCCCTCAATCTCCCTCCTCTCTCCCCCTCAATCTCCCCTCCTCTCTCCCCCTCAATCTCCCCTCCTCTCTCCCCTCATCTCCCCTCCTCTCTCCCCCTCAATCTCCCTCCTCTCTCCCCCTCAATCTCCCTCCTCTCTCCCCCTCAATCTCCCTCCTCTCTCCCCCTCAATCTCCCCTCCTCTCTCCCCCTCAATCTCCCCTCCTCTCTCCCCTCAATCTCCCCTCCTCTCTCCCCCTCAATCTCCCCTCCTCTCTCCCCCTCAATCTCCCCTCCTCTCTCCCCCTCAATCTCCCTCCTCTCTCCCCTCAATCTCCCCTCCTCTCTCCCCCTCAATCTCCCCTCCTCTCTCCCCCTCAATCTCCCCTCCTCTCTCCCCTCAATCTCCCCTCCTCTCTCCCCCTCAATCTCCCCTCCTCTCTCCCCCTCAATCTCCCCTCCTCTCTCCCCCTCAATCTCCCTCCTCTCTCCCCCTCAATCTCCCTCCTCTCTCCCCTCAATCTCCCCTCCTCTCTCCCCCTCAATCTCCCTCCTCTCTCCCCTCAATCTCCCTCCTCTCTCCCCCTCAGATCTCCCCTCCTCTCTCCCCTCAATCTCCCCTCCTCTCTCCCCTCAATCTCCCTCCTCTCTCCCCCTCAATCTCCCCTCCTCTCTCCCCCTCAATCTCCCTCCTCTCTCCCCTCAATCTCCCTCCTCTCTCCCCCTCATCTCCCCTCCTCTCTCCCCCTCAATCTCCCCTCCTCTCTCCCCCTCAATCTCCCCGCCTCTCTCCCCCTCAATCTCCCTCCTCTCTCCCCCTCTTTCTCTCGCTCTCTCTCTCCCCTCTTTCTTCTCTCTCTCCCCCTCTTTCTTTCTCTCTCTCTCCCCCTCTTTCTTTCTCTCTCTCCCCCTCTTTCTTTCTCTCTCTCCCCCTCTTTCTTTCTCTCTCTCCCCCTCTTTCTTTCTCTCTCTCCCCTCTTTCTTTCTCTCTCTCTCCCCCTCTTCTTTCTCTCTCTCCCCCTCTTCTTTCTCTCTCTCTCCCCTCTTTCTTCTCTCTCTCTCCCCTCTTTCTTTCTCTCTCTCTCCCCCTCTTTCTTTCTCTCTCTCTCCCCCTCTTTCTTTCTCTCTCTCTCCCCCTCTTTCTTTCTCTCTCTCTCCCCCCTTTCTCTCTCTCTCTCCCCCTTCTCTCTCTCTCTCCCCCCCTTACTCTCTCTCTCCTCCCCCCCCTTACTCTCTCTCTTCTCCCCCCCCTTACTCTCTCTCTCTCCCCCCCCTTACTCTCTCTCTCCCCCCCCTTACTCTCTCTCTCCCCCCCCTTACTCTCTCTCTCCCCCCCTTACTCTCTCTCTCCCCCCCCTTACTCTCTCTCTCCCCCCCCTTACTCTCTCTCTCTCCCCCCCCTTACTCTCTCTCTCCCCCCCCTTACTCTCTCTCTCCCCCCCTTACTCTCTCTCTCTCCCCCCCTTACTCTCTCTCTTCTCCCCCCCCTTACTCTCTCTCTCCCCCCCCTTACTCTCTCTCTCCCCCCCCCTTACTCTCTCTCTCCCCCCCCTTACTCTCTCTCTCCCCCCCCTTACTCTCTCTCTCCCCCCCCTTACTCTCTCTCTCCCCCCCCTTACTCTCTCTCTCCCCCCCCTTACTCTCTCTCACCCCTTCCTCTCTCCCCCTTACTCTCTCTCTCCCCCCTTACTCTCTCTCTCCCCCCCTTTCTCTCTCTCTCCCCCCCCTTTCTCTCTCTCCCCCCCTTTCTCTCTCTCTCTCCCCCCTTTCTCTCTCTCTCCCCCCCTTTCTCTCTCTCTCCCCCCCTTTCTCTCTCTCTCCCCCCCTTTCTCTCTCTCTCCCCCCCTTTCTCTCTCTCTCCCCCCCTTTCTCTCTCTCTCCCCCCCTTTCTCTCTCTCTCCCCCCTTTCTCTCTCTCTCCCCCCCTTTCTCTCTCTCTCCCCCCCTTTCTCTCTCTCTCCCCCCCTTTCTCTCTCTCTCCCCCCTTTCTCTCTCTCTCCCCCCCTTCTCTCTCTCTCCCCCCCTTTCTCTCTCTCTCCCCCCCTTTCTCTCTCTCTCCCCCCCTTTCTCTCTCTCTCCCCCCCTTTCTCTCTCTCTCCCCCCCTTTCTCTCTCTCTCCCCCCCTTTCTCTCTCTCTCCCCCCCTTTCTCTCTCTCTCCCCCCCTTTCTCTCTCTCTCCCCCCCTTTCTCTCTCTCTCCCCCCCTTTCTCTCTCTCTCCCCCCCTTTCTCTCTCTCTCCCCCCCTTTCTCTCTCTCTCCCCCCCTTTCTCTCTCTCTCCCCCCCTTTCTCTCTCTCTCCCCCCCTTTCTCTCTCTCTCCCCCCCTTTCTCTCTCTCTCCCCCCCTTTCTCTCTCTCTCCCCCCCTTTCTCTCTCTCTCCCCCCCTTTCTCTCTCTCTCCCCCCCTTTCTCTCTCTCTCCCCCCCTTTCTCTCTCTCTCCCCCCCTTTCTCTCTCTCTCCCCCCCTTTCTCTCTCCTCTCCCCCCTTTCTCTCTCTCTCCCCCCCTTTCTCTCTCTCTCCCCCCCTTTCTCTCTCTCTCCCCCCCTTTCTCTCTCTCTCCCCCCCTTTCTCTCTCTCTCCCCCCCTTTCTCTCTCTCTCCCCCCCTTTCTCTCTCTCTCCCCCCCTTTCTCTCTCTCCCCCCCCTTTCTCTCTCTCTCCCCCCCTTTCTCTCTCTCTCCCCCCCTTTCTCTCTCTCTCCCCCCCTTTCTCTCTCTCTCCCCCCCTTTCTCTCTCTCTCCCCCCCTTTCTCTCTCTCTCCCCCCCTTTCTCTCTCTCTCCCCCCCTTTTTCTCTCTCTCCCCCCCTTTTTCTCTCTCTCCCCCCTTTCTCTCTCTCTCCCCCCCTTTCTCTCTCTCTCCCCCCCTTTCTCTCTCTCTCCCCCCCTTTCTCTCTCTCTCCCCCCCTTTCTCTCTCTCTCCCCCCCTTTCTCTCTCTCCCCCCCCTTTCTCTCTCTCCCCCCCCCCTTTCTCTCTCTCCCCCCCCCTTTCTCTCTCTCCCCCCCCCTTTCTCTCTCTCCCCCCCCTTTCTCTCTCTCCCCCCCTTTCTTTCTCTCTCTCCCCCCCCTTTCTTTCTCTCTCTCCCCCCCTTTCTTTCTCTCTCTCCCCCCCTTTCTTTCTCTCTCTCCCCCCCTTTCTTTCTCTCTCTCCCCCCCTTTCTTCTCTCTCTCCCCCCCTTTCTTTCTCTCTCCCCCCCTTTCTTCTCTCTCCCCCCCCCTTTCTTTCTCTCTTCCCCCCCCCCTTTCTTTCTCTCTTCCCCCCA
>NW_027141232.1:0-43769 GCF_036365525.1 Heterodontus francisci
GGGAGGGGGGGTAGGGGGGGAGGGGGTGGGGGTGGGGGAGCGGGGAGTGGGGGAGCGGGGAGTGGGGGAGCGGGGAGTGGGGGAGCGGGGAGTGGGGGAGGGGAGTGGGGGAGGGGAGTGGGGGAGGGGAGTGGGGGAGGGGAGTGGGGGAGGGGAGTGGGGAGGGGAGTGGGGGAGGGGAGTGGGGGAGGGGCGAAGGGGGAGGGGCGTGGGGGAGGGGCGTGGGGGAGGGGCGTGGGGGAGGGGCGTGGGGGAGGGGCGTGGGGGAGGGGCGTGGGGGAGGGGCGTGGGGGAGGGGCGTGGGGGAGGGGCGTGGGGGAGGGGCGTGGGGGAGGGCGTGGGGAGGGGCGTGGGGGAGGGCGTGGAGGAGGGCGTGGAGGAGGGGCGTGGAGGAGGGGCGTGGAGGAGGGGCGTGGAGGAGGGGCGTGGAGGAGGGGCGTGGAGGAGGGGCGTGGGGGAGGGGCGTGGGGGAGGGGCGTGGGGGAGGGGCGTGGGGAGGGGCGTGGGGGAGGGGCGTGGGGGAGGGGCGTGGGGGAGGGGCGTGGGGGAGGGGCGTGGGGGAGGGGCGTGGGGGAGGGGCGTGGGGGAGGGGCGTGGGGGAGGGGCGTGGGGGAGGGGCGTGGGGGAGGGGCGTGGGGGAGGGGCGTGGGGGAGGGGCGTGGGGGAGGGGCGTGGGGAGGGGCGTGGGGGAGGGGCGTGGGGGAGGGGCGTGGGGGAGGGGCGTGGGGGAGGGGCGTGGGGGAGGGGCGTGGGGGAGGGGCGTGGGGGAGGGGCGTGGGGGAGGGGCGTGGGGGAGGGGCGTGGGGGAGGGGCGTGGGGGAGGGGCGTGGGGGAGGGGCGTGGGGGAGGGGCGTGGGGAGGGGCGTGGGGGAGGGGCGTGGGGGAGGGGCGTGGGGGAGGGGCGTGGGGGAGGGGCGTGGGGGAGGGGCGTGGGGGAGGGGCGTGGGGGAGGGGCGTGGGGGAGGGGCGTGGGGGAGGGGCGTGGGGGAGGGGCGTGGGGGAGGGGCGTGGGGGAGGGGCGTGGGGGAGGGCGTGGGGGAGGGGCGTGGGGGATGGGCGTGGGGATGGGCGTGGGGATGGGCGTGGGGGATGGGCGTGGGGGATGGGCGTGGGGGATGGGCGTGGGGGATGGGCGTGGGGGATGGGCGTGGGGGATGGGCGTGGGGGATGGGCGTGGGGGATGGGCGTGGGGGATGGGCGTGGGGGATGGGCGTGGGGGAGGGCGTGGGGGAGGGCGTGGGGGAGGGCGTGGGGGAGGGCGTGGGGGAGGGCGTGGGGGAGGGCGTGGGGGAGGGCGTGGGGGAGGGCGTGGGGGAGGGCGTGGGGGAGGGGCGTGGGGGAGGGGCGTGGGGGAGGGGCGTGGGGGAGGGGCGTGGGGGAGGGGCGTGGGGGAGGGGCGTGGGGAGGGGCGTAGGGGAGGGGCGTAGGGGAGGGGCGTAGGGGAGGGGCGTAGGGGAGGGCGTAGGGGAGGGGAGTGGGGGAGGGGAGTGGGGGAGGGGAGTGGGGGAGGGGAGTGAGGTAGGGTTATGGGGGAGGGGATTGAGGTAGTGGAAAGGGGGAGGGGAGTGGAGGAGGGGAGTGGGGTGGGATAGAGGGTCGGGGAGTGGAGATGGGGAGTGAGGGTGCAGAGTGGTGTCAGGGAGTTGGATAGGGGAGGGCAGTGAGGAGATGGAGGGGAGGGGAGTTGGAGAGGGAAGTGGGGTAGGGGAGTCGGGGAGGAGAGTGGGGTGGGGGAGGGCATTGAGTATTTGGCGGGAAGGGGAGTGGGGGAGGGTAATGGGGGAGGGGTGAGGGTTTAGGTAAGTGGGATAGGGGAGCGGGGTAGGGGAGCGAGTTAGGGGAGCAAGGTAGGGGAGTGAGGTACGGGAGTGAGGTACGGGAGTGAGGTAGATGTATGGCGGAGGGGATTGAGGTAGTGGAATGGGGGAAGGGAGTGGGTTAGGGGAGTGAGGTAGGGTATGGGGGGCGGTAACTGGGGGAGTGGAGTGAGGTAGGGCAGTGTATGAGGGGAGTGGAGTGGGGGTGTGGGGTAGGGGAGGGCAGTGAGGAGGTGGAGGATAGCGGAGTGACGTGGGGAGGGAGAGAGGCGGTGGCGTAGGGGAACTGGGTAGGGGAGGGCAGTGAGGAGCAGAAGGAAGGGGAGTAGGGGAGGGGAGTGGGGGAGGGGAATGCAGTGAGGAGATGAAGAGAAGGGGAGTGGGGGAGGGCATTGGGGTCGGAGAGTTGGGGAGCAGTAGTTGGGTAGGGGAGTGGGTTACGGATGTGGTGTCGGGGTGTGGGGTAGGGGAGTGTAGTAGCGGAGTGGGGCAGGGTAGTAGTGGGGCGAGTGGGGTAGGGGTGTGGGGTAGGCTTGTGGGGTCGTGGAGTGGGGAAGGGGAGTGGGGAAGGGGTGTGGGGAAGGGGTGTGGGGAAGGGGTGTGGGGAAGGGGAGTGGGGAAGGGGAGTGGGGAAGGGAGGGCAATGAAGAGGTGCTGGGAAGCAGAGAGGTGGACGGGAGTGGGGGAGTAGTGGGGTATGGGAGTGGGGTATGGGAATGGGGAAGGGAAACGGGGTAGTGGAGTTGGGGAGGGGAGTTGTAGACGGGAGTTGGGGAGGGGAGTTGGGGAGGGGAGTTGGGGAGGGGAGTGGGGGAGGGGAGTGGGGGAGGGGAGTGGGGGAGGGGAGTGGGGGAGGGGAGTGGGGGAGGGGAGTGGGGGATCGGATGTGGTAGCGGAGGGCAGTGAGGAGGTGCAGGGAAGCGGAGTGGGGGAGGGGAGGGGAGTGAGGAGGTGCAGGGGAGTGGAGGGGAGTGGGGAAGGGGAGTGGGGGAGGGTAGTTGGGGAGGGGGTGGGGTCGGGGTTTGGGGTAGGGGAGTGGGGGAGGGATGTGAGGGAGGGGTGTGAGGGAGGGGAGTGGGGGAGGGGAGTGGGGGAGGGGAGTGGGGGAGGGGAGTGGGGGAGGGGAGTGGGGGAGGGGAGTGGGGGAGGGGAGTGGGGGAGGGGAGTGGGGGAGGGGACTGAGGGGAGTTACAGAGAGGAGGGGGAGGGGAGTGGGTTGGGGAGTGGGGGAGGGGAGTTGGGGAGGGGAGTAGTGTAGGGGATTGGCGGTGGGGAGTGGGGGAAGGGAGTGGGGATAGGTTGTGATGTAGGGGAGCGGGGGGAGTGGATTGGGGAGGGGAGTTAGCGAGTGGGGTGCGGGAGGGGAGTTGGGGAGGGGAGTTGGGGAGGGGAACGGTGTAGGGGGGTGAGGGAAAGGAGCTGGGGAGGGGAGTTGGGGTAGGGGAGTGAGGGAGGGCTGTTGTGGAGGGGTGTTGGGGAGGGGAGTTGGGGAGGGGAGTTGAGGAAGTGTGTGGGGGTGGGGAGTTAGGCACTGGAGTGGGGGAGGGGAGAGAGGGAGTGGAGTGGGGGAGGGAGTTGGGGACTGGAGTGGAAGAGGGGAGTGGAGTATGGGAGTTGGTGCGGGAAGTGGGGGAGGAGTGTTGGGTGAGGGGAGTGGGGTGAGGGGAGTGGGGTGAGGGGAGTGGGGTGAGGGGAGTGGGGTGAGGGGAGTGGGGTGAGGGGAGTGGGGTGAGGGGAGTGGGGTGAGGGGAGTGGGGTGAGGGGAGTGGGGTGAGGGGAGTGGGGTAGGAGAGTGGGGTAGGAGAGTGGGGTAGGAGTGTGGGGGAGGGGGTGGGGGAGGGGGTGGGGGAGGGGGGTGGGGGAGGGGGGTGGGGGAGGGGGGTGGGGGAGGGGGGGAGGGGGTGGGGGTGGGGGTGGGGGTGGGGGTGGGGGGAGCGGGGAGCGGGGGAGCGGGGAGCGGGGGAGCGGGGAGCGGGGGAGGGGGGAGCGGGGGAGGGGAGCGGGGGAGGGGCGCGGGGGAGGGGCGCGGGGGAGGGGCGCGGGGGAGGGGCGCGGGGGAGGGGCGCGGGGGAGGGGCGCGGGGGAGGGGCGCGGGGGAGGGGCGCGGGGGAGGGGCGCGGGGGAGGGGCGCGGGGGAGGGGCGCGGGGGAGGGGCGCGGGGGAGGGGCGCGGGGGAGGGGCGCGGGGGAGGGGCGCGGGGGAGGGGCGCGGGGGAGGGGCGCGGGGGAGGGGCGCGGGGGAGGGGCGCGGGGGAGGGGCGCGGGGGAGGGGCGCGGGGGAGGGGCGCGGGGGAGGGGCGCGGGGGAGGGGCGCGGGGGAGGGGCGCGGGGGAGGGGCGCGGGGGAGGGGCGCGGGGGAGGGGCGCGGGGGAGGGGCGCGGGGGAGGGGCGCGGGGGAGGGGCGCGGGGGAGGGGCGCGGGGGAGGGGCGCGGGGGAGGGGCGTGGGGGAGGGGCGTGGGGGAGGGGCGTAGGGGAGGGGCGTAGGGGAGGGGAGTGGGGGAGGGGAGTGGGGGAGGGGAGTGAGGTAGGGTTATGGGGGAGCGGGGAGTGGGGGAGGGGGAGTGGGGGAGCGGGGAGTGGGGGAGCGGGGAGTGGGGGAGCGGGGAGTGGGGGAGCGGGGAGTGGGGGAGCGGCGTGGGGGAGGGGCGTGGGGGAGGGGCGTGGGGGAGGGGCGTGGGGGAGGGGCGTGGGGGAGGGGCGTGGGGGAGGGGCGTGGGGGAGGGGCGTGGGGGAGGGGCGTGGGGGAGGGGCGTGGGGGAGGGGCGTGGGGGAGGGGCGTGGGGGAGGGGCGTGGGGGAGGGGCGTGGGGGAGGGGCGTGGGGGAGGGGCGTGGGGGAGGGGCGTGGGGGAGGGGCGTGGGGGATGGGCGTAGGGGAGGGGCGTAGGGGAGGGGCGTAGGGGAGGGGCGTAGGGGAGGGGCGTAGGGGAGGGGCGTAGGGGAGGGGCGTAGGGGAGGGGCGTTGGGGAGGGGAGTGGGGGAGGGGAGTGGGGGAGGGGAGTGGGGGAGGGGAGTGAGGTAGGGTTATGGGGGAGGGGATTGAGGTAGTGGAAAGGGGGAGGGGAGTGGAGGAGGGGAGTGGGGTGGGATAGAGGGTCGGGGAGTGGAGATGGCGAGTGGGGGTGCAGAGTGCTGTCAGGGAGTTGGATAGGGGAGGGCAGTGAGGAGATGGAGGGGAGGGGAGTTGGAGAGGGAAGTGGGGTAGGGGAGTCGGGGAGGAGAGTGGGGTGGGGGAGGGCATTGAGTATTTGGCGGGAAGGGGAGTGGGGGAGGGGTGAGGGTTTAGGTAAGTGGGATAGGGGAGCGGGGTAGGGGAGCAAGTTAGGGGAGCAAGGTAGGGGAGTGAGGTACGGGAGTGAGGTAGATGTATGGCGGAGGGGATTGAGGTAGTGGAATGGGGGAAGGGAGTGGGTTAGGGGAGTGAGGTAGGGTATGGGGGGCGGTAACTGGGGGAGTGGAGTGAGGTAGGGCAGTGTATGAGGGGAGTGGAGTGGGGGTGTGGGGTAGGGGAGGGCAGTGAGGAGGTGGAGGATAGCGGAGTGACGTGGGGAGGGAGAGAGGCGGTGGCGTAGGGGAACTGGGTAGGGGAGGGCAGTGAGGAGCAGAAGGAAGGGGAGTAGGGGAGGGGAGTGGGGGAGGGGAATGCAGTGAGGAGATGAAGAGAAGGGGAGTGGGGGAGGGCATTGGGGTCGGAGAGTTGGGGAGCAGTAGTTGGGTAGGGGAGTGGGTTACGGATGTGGTGTCGGGGTGTGGGGTAGGGGAGTGTAGTAGCGGAGTGGGGCAGGGTAGTAGTGGGGCGAGTGGGGTAGGGGTGTGGGGTAGGCTTGTGGGGTCGTGGAGTGGGGAAGGGGAGTGGGGAAGGGGTGTGGGGAAGGGGTGTGGGGAAGGGGTGTGGGGAAGGGGAGTGGGGAAGGGAGGGCAATGAAGAGGTGCTGGGAAGCAGAGAGGTGGACGGGAGTGGGGGAGTAGTGGGGTATGGGAGTGGGGTATGGGAATGGGGAAGGGAAACGGGGTAGTGGAGTTGGGGAGGGGAGTTGTAGACGGGAGTGGGGGAGGGGAGTGGGGGAGGGGAGTGGGGGAGGGGAGTGGGGGAGGGGAGTGGGGGAGGGGAGTGGGGGAGGGGAGTGGGGGAGGGGAGTGGGGGAGGGGAGTGGGGGAGGGGAGTGGGGGAGGGGAGTGGGGGAGGGGAGTGGGGGAGGGGAGTGGGGGATCGGATGTGGTAGCGGAGGGCAGTGAGGAGGTGCAGGGAAGCGGAGTGGGGGAGGGGAGGGGAGTGAGGAGGTGCAGGGGAGTGGAGGGGAGTGGGGGAGGGGAGTGGGGAAGGGGAGTGGGGGAGGGTAGTTGGGGAGGGGGTGGGGTCGGGGTTTGGGGTAGGGGAGTGGGGGAGGGATGTGAGGGAGGGGAGTGGGGTAGGGGAGTGGGGGAGGGATGTGAGGGAGGGATGTGAGGGAGGGGAGTGGGGGAGGGGAGTGGGGGAGGGGAGTGGGGGAGGGGAGTGGGGGAGGGGAGTGGGGGAGGGGAGTGGGGGAGGGGAGTGGGGGAGGGGAGTGGGGGAGGGGAGTGGGGGAGGGGAGTGGGGGAGGGGAGTGGGGGAGGGGAGTGGGGGAGGGGAGTGGGGGAGGGGAGTGGGGGAGGGGAGTGGGGGAGGGGAGTGGGGGAGGGGAGTGGGGGAGGGGACTGAGGGGAGTTACAGAGAGGAGGGGGAGGGGAGTGGGTTGGGGAGTGGGGGAGGGGAGTTGGGGAGGGGAGTAGTGTAGGGGATTGGCGGTGGGGAGTGGGGGAAGGGAGTGGGGATAGGTTGTGATGTAGGGGAGCGGGGGGAGTGGATTGGGGAGGGGAGTTAGCGAGTGGGGTGCGGGAGGGGAGTTGGGGAGGGGAGTTGGGGAGGGGAACGGTGTAGGGGGGTGAGGGAAAGGAGCTGGGGAGGGGAGTTGGGGTAGGGGAGTGAGGGAGGGCTGTTGTGGAGGGGTGTTGGGGAGGGGAGTTGGGGAGGGGAGTTGAGGAAGTGTGTGGGGGTGGGGAGTTAGGCACTGGAGTGGGGGAGGGGAGAGAGGGAGTGGAGTGGGGGAGGGAGTTGGGGACTGGAGTGGAAGAGGGGAGTGGAGTATGGGAGTTGGTGCGGGAAGTGGGGGAGGAGTGTTGGGTGAGGGGAGTGGGGTGAGGGGAGTGGGGTGAGGGGAGTGGGGTGAGGGGAGTGGGGTGAGGGGAGTGGGGTGAGGGGAGTGGGGTGAGGGGAGTGGGGTGAGGGGAGTGGGGTGAGGGGAGTGGGGTGAGGGGAGTGGGGTGAGGGGAGTGGGGTGAGGGGAGTGGGGTGAGGGGAGTGGGGTGAGGGGAGTGGGGTGAGGGGAGTGGGGTGAGGGGAGTGGGGTGAGGGGAGTGGGGTGAGGGGAGTGGGGTGAGGGGAGTGGGGTGAGGGGAGTGGGGTGAGGGGAGTGGTGTGAGGGGAGTGGGGTGAGGGGAGTGGGGTAGGGGAGTGGGGTAGGAGAGTGGGGTAGGAGATTGGGGTAGGAGATTGGGGTAGGAGATTGGGGTAGGAGATTGGGGTAGGAGATTGGGGTAGGAGATTGGGGTAGGAGAGTGGGGTAGGAGAGTGGGGTAGGAGAGTGGGGTAGGAGAGTGGGGTAGGAGAGTGGGGTAGGAGAGTGTGGGAGGGGAGTTGAGGCAGGGATTGGGGGAGCAGAGTGGTTGAGGGGAGTTGCGGAGAGGAGAGGGGGAGGGGTGTGGGGTAGAGGAATGGGGAGGGCAGTGGGGGGAGTCGGGGAACGGGGTTCGGGGAGTTGCGGAGGGGACTTTGGGAGGGGCATGGGGGATGGGGACGGGGGTGGGGAAGGGGAGATGGGGACGGGGGTGGGGAAGGGGAGTTGGGGACTGGGGTGGGGAAGGGGAGTTGGGGACTGGAGTGGGGAGGGGAGTGGGGGAGTTGATTGCGGACGGGGAGTTGGGGAGGTGAGTGGGGGAGGGGAGTTGGGGACTGGAGTGGGGGAGGGGAGTGGGGGAGGGGAGTGGGGGAGGGGAGTGGGGGAGGGGAGTGGGGGAGGGGAGTGGGGGAGGGGAGTGGGGGAGGGGTGTGTGGGAGAGGGTAGTGGGGGAGGGTAGTGGGGGAGGGGAGTGGGGGAGGGGAGTGGGGGAGGGGAGTGGGGGAGGGGAGTGGGGGAGGGGAGTGGGGGAGGGGAGTGGGGGAGGGGAGTGGGGGAGGGGAGTGGGGGAGGGGAGTGGGGGAGGGGAGTGGGGGAGGGGAGTGGGGGAGGGGAGTGGGGGAGGGGAGTGGGGGAGGGGAGTGTGGGAGGGGAGTGTGGGAGGGGAGTGGGGGAGGGGAGTGGGGGAGGGGAGTGGGGGAGGGGTGTGGGGGAGGGGTGTGGGGGAGGGGAGTGGGGGAGGGGAGTGGGGGAGGGGTGTGGGGGAGGGGTGTGGGGGAGGGGTGTGGGGGAGGGGTGTGGGGGAGGGGTGTGGGGGAGGGGTGTGGGGGAGGGGTGTGGGGGAGGGGTGTGGGGGAGGGGTGTGGGGGAGGTGAGTGAGGGAGGGGAGGGAGGGAGGGGAATGGGTAGCGGAGGGGGAGGGGGAGAGGAGTGGGTTGGGGAGTGGCGGAGGGGAGTTGGGGAGGGTAGTAGTGGAGGGGATTGGGGAGTGGCTGAGGGGAGTTGGGGAGGGTAGTAGTGAAGGGGTTTGGGGGTGGGGAGTGGGGTAGGGGAGTGGGGATTTGTTGTGATGTAGGGGAGTGGGGTAGGGGAGTGGGGTAGGGGAGTGGGGTAGGGGAGTGGTGTAGGGGAGTGGGGGGGGTGTGGGATGGGGGAGTGGGGGGGGTGTGGGATGGGGGAGTGGGGGGGGTGTGGGATGGGGGAGTGGGGGGGTGGAGTGGGGCGGGGAGAAAGGCGGGGGGAAGGGCGGGGGAGAGGGGCGGGGGAGAGGGGCGGGGGAGAGGGGCGGGGGAGAGGGGCGGGGGAGAGGGGCGGGGGAGAGGGGCAGGGGAGAGGGGAACGGGAGAGGGGAACGGGAGAGGGGAACGGGAGAGGGGTAGGTTAGTGTGGGTGGGGAGTGTGGGTGGGGAGTGTGGGTGGGGAGTGGGGGAGGGGAGTGGGGGAGGGGAGTGGGGGAGGGGAGTGGGGGAGGGGAGTGGGGGAGGGGAGTGGGGGAGGGGAGTGGGGGAGGTGAGTGGGGGAGGTGAGTGGGGGAGGTGAGTGGGGGAGGTGAGTGGGGGAGGTGAGTGGGGGAGGTGAGTGGGGGAGGTGAGTGGGGGAGGTGAGTGGGGGAGGTGAGTGGGGGAGGTGAGTGGGGGAGGTGAGTGGGGGAGGTGAGTGGGGGAGGTGAGTGGGGGAGGTGAGTGGGGGAGGTGAGTGGGGGAGGTGAGTGGGGGAGGTGAGTGGGGGAGGTGAGTGGGGGAGGTGAGTGGGGGAGGTGAGTGGGGGAGGTGAGTGGGGGAGGTGAGTGGGGGAGGTGAGTGGGGGAGGTGAGTGGGGGAGGTGAGTGGGGGAGGTGAGTGGGGGAGGTGAGTGGGGGAGGTGAGTGGGGGAGGTGAGTGGGGGAGGTGAGTGGGGGAGGGGGTGGGGGGAGGGGGTGGGGGGATGGGGTGGGGGAGCGGGGGTGGGGGAGCGGGGGTGGGGGAGCGGGGGGCGGGGGAGCGGGGGGCGGGGGAGCGGGGGGCGGGGGAGCGGGGGGCGGGGGAGCGGGGGGCGGGGGAGCGGGGGGCGGGGGAGCGGGGGGTGGGGGAGCGGGGAGTGGGGGAGGGGAGTGGGGGAGGGGAGTGGGGGAGGGGAGTGGGGGAGGGGAGTGAGGTAGGGTTATGGGGAGGGGATTGAGGTAGTGGAATGGGGGAGGGGAGTGGAGGAGGGGAGTGGGTTGGGATAGAGGGTCGGGGAGTGGAGATGGGGAGTGGGGGTGCAGAGTGGTGTCAGGGAGTTGGATAGGGGAGGGCAGTGAGGAGATGGAGGGGAGGGGAGTTGGAGAGGGAAGTGGGGGAGGGGAGTGGGGGAGGGGAGTGGGGGAGGGGAGTGGGGGAGGGGAGTGGGGGAGGGGAGTGGGGGAGGGGAGTGGGGGAGGGGAGTGGGGGAAGGGAGTGGGGGAAGGGAGTGGGGGAAGGGTGAGGGGGAGAGGAGTTGGGGAGTTGGAGTGGTGCAAGGGAGCGGGGTAGTTGGCGTGGGGTAGGGGGCGCGGGGTAGGGTGCACGGGGTAGGGGGGCACGGGGTGGGGGTGCGGGGTGGGGGGGCGGGGTAAAGGGGCGGGGTAGGGGGCGGGGTAGGGGGGGCGTGGGTGGGGAGCGGGGGTGGGGAGCGCAGTGAGGATGTGGAGGAATGGGGAGTCAGGCAGGGGAGTGGGGTGGGGGAGGGCAGTGAGGATTTGGCGGGAAGGGGAGTGGGGGAGGGTAATGGGGGAGGGGTGAGGGTTTAGGTGAGTGGGGTAGGGGAGCGGGGTGGGGGAGCGGGGTAGGAGAGCGAGGTAGGGGAGTGAGGTAGATGTACGGCGGAGGGGATTGAGGTAGTGGAATGGGGGAAGGGTGTGGGTTAGGGGAGTGAGGTAGGGTATGGGGGGCGGTAACTGGGGGAGTGGAGTGAGGTAGGGCAGTGTACGAGGGTAGTGGAGTGGGGGTGTGGGGTAGGGGAGGGCAGTGAGGAGGTGTAGGATAGCGGAGTGACGTGGGGAGGGAGAGAGGCGGTGGCGTAGGGGAACTGGGTGGGGGAGGGCAGTGAGGAGCAGAAGGAAGGGGGGAGGGGAGTGGGGGAGGGGAATGCAGTGAGGAGATGAAGAGAAGGGGAGTGGGGGAGGGCATTGGGGTCGGAGAGTTGGGGAGCAGTAGTTGGGTAGGGGAGTGGGTTACGGATGTGCTTTCGGGGTGTGGGGTAGGGGAGTGTAGTAGCGGAGTGGGGCAGGGTAGTAGGGGGGCGAGTGGGGTAGGGGTGTGGGGGAGGCTTGTGGGGTCGTGGAGTGGGGAAGGGGAGTGGGGTCGTGGAGTGGGGTCGTGGAGTGGGGTCGTGGAGTGGGGTCGTGGAGTGGGGTCGTGGAGTGGGGTCGTGGAGTGGGGTCGTGGAGTGGGGAAGGGGAGTGGGGAAGGGGAGTGGGGAAGGGGAGTGGGGAAGGGGAGTGGGGAAGGGGAGTGGGGAAGGGGAGTGGGGAAGGGGAGTGGGGAAGGGGAGTGGGGAAGGGGAGTGGGGAAGGGGAGTGGGGAAGGGGAGTGGGGAAGGGGAGTGGGGAAGGGGAGTGGGGAAGGGGAGTGGGGAAGGGGAGTGGGGAAGGGGAGTGGGGAAGGGGAGTGGGGAAGGGGAGTGGGGAAGGGGAGTGGGGAAGGGGAGTGGGGAAGGGAAGTGGGGAAGGGAAGTGGGGAAGGGAAGTGCGGAAGGGAAGTGCGGAAGGGAGGGCAGTGAAGAGGTGCTGGGAAGCAGAGAGGTGGACGGGAGTGGGGGAGTGGTGGGGTATGGGAGTGGGGTAGGGGAATGGGGAAGGGAAACGGGGTAGTGGAGTTGGGGAGGGGAGTTGTAGACGGGAGTTGGGGAGGGGAGTGGGGGAGGGGAGTGGGGGAGGGGAGTGGGGGATCGGATGTGGTAGCGGAGGGCAGTGAGGAGGTGCAGGGAAGCGGAGTGGGGGAGGGGAGGGGGGAAGGGGAGTGAGGGAGGGGGTGGGGTCGGGGTTTGGGGTAGGGGAGTGGGGGAGGGATGTGAGGGAGGGATGTGAGGGAGGGATGTGAGGGAGGGATGTGAGGGAGGGGAGTGGGGTAGGGGAGTGGGGTAGGGGAGTGGGGGAGGGGAGTGGGGGAGGGGAGTGGGGGAGGGGAGTGGGGGAGGGGAGTGGGGGAGGGGAGTGGGGGAGGGGAGTGGGGGAGGGGAGTGGGGGAGGGGAGTGGGGGAGGGGAGTGAGGGGAGTTACAGAGAGGAGGGGGAGGGGAGTGGGTTGGGGAGTGGGGGAGGGGAGTTGGGGAGGGTAGTAGTGTAGGGGATTGGCGGTGGGGAGTGGGGATTGGTTGTGATGTAGGGGAGCGGGGGGAGTGGATTGGGGAGGGGAGTTAGCAAGTGGGGTGCGGGAGGGGAGTTGGGGAGGGGAGTTGGGGAGGGGAGTTGGGGAGGGGAATGGTGTAGGGGGGTGAGGGAGGGGTGTTGTGGAGGGGTGTTGTGGAGGGGTGTTGGGGAGGGGTGTTGGGGAGGGGAGTTGGGGAGGGGAGTTGGGGAGGGGAGTTGGGGAGGGGAGTTGGGGAGGGGAGTTGGGGAGGGGAGTTGGGGAGGGGAGTTGGGGAGGGGAGTTGGGGAGGGGAGTTGGGGAGGGGAGTTGGGGAGGGGAGTTGGGGAGGGGAGTTGGGGAGGGGAGTTGGGGAGGGGAGTTGAGGAGGGGAGTTGAGGAGGGGAGTTGAGGAGGGGAGTTGAGGAGGGGAGTTGAGGAGGGGAGTTGAGGAGGGGAGTTGAGGAGGGGAGTTGAGGAGGGGAGTTGAGGAGGGGAGTTGAGGAGGGGAGTTGTGGAAGGGTGTGGGGGTGGCGAGTTAGGCACTGTAGTGGGGAGGGGAGAGAGGGAGTGGAGTGGGGGAGGGAGTTGGGGACTGGAGTGGAAGAGGGGAGTGGAGTATGGAAGTTGGTGAGGGGAGTGGGGGAGGGGAGTGGGGGAGGGGAGTGGGGGAGGGGAGTGGGGGAGGGGAGTGGGGGAGGGGAGTGGGGGAGGGGAGTGGGGGAGGGGAGTGGGGGAGGGGAGTGGGGGAGGGGAGTGGGGGAGGGGAGTGGGGGAGGGGAGTGGGGGAGGGGAGTGGGGGAGGGGAGTGGGGGAGGGGAGTGGGGGAGGGGAGTGGGGGAGGGGAGTGGGGGAGGGGAGTGGGGGAGGGGAGTGGGGTAGGAGAGTGGGGTAGGGGAGTTTAGGCTGGGATTGGGGGAGCAGAGTGGTTGAGGGGAGTTGCGGAGAGGAGAGGGGGAGGGGTGTGGGGTAGAGGAATGGGGAGGGCAGTGGGGGGAGTCGGGGAACGTTGCGGAGGGGACTTTGGGAGGGGGATGGGGGTGGGGAAGGGGAGTTGGGGACTGGAGTGGGGAGGGGAGTGGGGGAGTTTATTGCGGACGGGGAGTTGGGGAGGTGAGTAGGGGAGGGGAGTTGGGGACTGGAGTGGGGGAGGGGAGTGGGGGAGAGGAGAGTGGGGGAGGGGAGTGGGGGGGAGGGGAGTGGGGGGGAGGGGAGTGGGGGGGAGGGGAGTGGGGGGGAGGAGTGGGGGGGAGGAGTGGGGGGGAGGGGTGGGGGGGAGGGGTGTGGGGGAGGGGTGTGGGGGAGGGGTGTGGGGGAGGGGTGTGGGGGAGGGGTGTGGGGGAGGGGTGTGGGGGAGGGGTGTGGGGGAGGGGTGTGGGGGAGGGGAGTGAGGGAGGGGAGTGAGGGAGGGGAATGGGTAGCGGAGGGGGAGGGGGAGAGGAGGGGGAGGGGGAGAGGAGGGGGAGGGGGAGAGGAGTGGGTTGGGGAGTGGCGGAGGGGAGTTGGGGAGGGGAGTTGGGGAGGGGTGTGGGGGAGGGGTGTGGGGGAGGGGTGTGGGGGAGGGGTGTGGGGGAGGGGTGTGGGGGAGGGGTGTGGGGGAGGGGTGTGGGGGAGGGGTGTGGGGGAGGGGTGTGGGGGAGGGGAGTGAGGGAGGGGAGTGAGGGAGGGGAGTGAGGGAGGGGAATGGGTAGCGGAGGGGGAGGGGGAGAGGAGGGGGAGGGGGAGAGGAGGGGGAGGGGGAGAGGAGGGGGAGGGGGAGAGGAGTGGGTTGGGGAGTGGCGGAGGGGAGTTGGGTAGGGGAGTGGGTTACGGATGTGCTTTCGGGGTGTGGGGTAGGGGAGTGTAGTAGCGGAGTGGGGCAGGGTAGTAGTGGGGCGAGTGGGGTAGGGGTGTGGGGTAGGCTTGTGGGGTCGTGGAGTGGGGAAGGGGAGTGGGGAAGGGGTGTGGGGAAGGGGTGTGGGGAAGGGGTGTGGGGAAGGGGAGTGGGGAAGGGAGGGCAATGAAGAGGTGCTGGGAAGCAGAGAGGTGGACGGGAGTGGGGGAGTGGTGGGGTATGGGAGTGGGGTATGGGAATGGGGAAGGGAAACGGGGTAGTGGAGTTGGGGAGGGGAGTTGTAGACGGGAGTGGGGGAGGGGAGTGGGGGAGGGGAGTGGGGGAGGGGAGTGGGGGAGGGGAGTGGGGGAGGGGAGTGGGGGAGGGGAGTGGGGGAGGGGAGTGGGGGAGGGGAGTGGGGGAGGGGAGTAGGGGATCGGATGTGGTAGCGGAGGGCAGTGAGGAGGTGCAGGGAAGCGGAGTGGGGGAGGGGAGGGGAGTGAGGAGGTGCAGGGGAGTGGAGGGGAGTGGGGGAGGGGAGTGGGGAAGGGGAGTGAGGGAGGGTAGTTGGGGAAGGGGTGGGGTCGGGGTTTGGGGTAGGGGAGTGGGGGAGGGATGTGAGGGAGGGGAGTGGGGTAGGGGAATGGGGGAGGGGAGTGGGGGAGGGGAGTGGGGGAGGGAAGTGGGGGAGGGAAGTGGGGGAGGGGACTGAGGGGAGTTACAGAGAGGAGGGGGAGGGGAGTGGGTTGGGGAGTGGGGTTGGGGAGTGGGGGAGGGGAGTTGGGGAGGGTAGTAGTGTAGGGGATTGGCGGTGGGGAGTGGGGGAAGGGAGTGGGGATTGGTTGTGATGTAGGGGAGCGGGGGGAGTGGATTGGGGAGGGGAGTTAGCGAGTGGGGTGCGGGAGGGGAGTTGGGGAGGGGAGTTGGGGAGGGGAACGGTGTAGGGGGGTGAGGGAAAGGAGCTGGGGAGGGGAGTTGGGGTAGGGGAGTGAGGGAGGGCTGTTGTGGAGGGGTGTTGGGGAGGGGAGTTGGGGAGGGGAGTTGAGGAAGTGTGTGGGGGTGGGGAGTTAGGCACTGGAGTGGGGGAGGGGAGAGAGGGAGTGGAGTGGGGGAGGGAGTTGGGGACTGGAGTGGAAGAGGGGAGTGGAGTATGGGAGTTGGTGCGGGAAGTGGGGGAGGAGTGTTGGGTGAGGGGAGTGGGGTGAGGGGAGTGTTGGGTGAGGGGAGTGGGGTGAGGGGAGTGTTGGGTGAGGGGAGTGGGGTGAGGGGAGTGTTGGGTGAGGGGAGTGGGGTGAGGGGAGTGTTGGGTGAGGGGAGTGGGGTGAGGGGAGTGGGGTGAGGGGAGTGGGGTGAGGGGAGTGGGGTGAGGGGAGTGGGGTGAGGGGAGTGGGGTGAGGGGAGTGGGGTGAGGGGAGTGGGGTGAGGGGAGTGGGGTGAGGGGAGTGGGGTGAGGGGAGTGGGGTGAGGGGAGTGGGGTGAGGGGAGTGGGGTGAGGGGAGTGGGGTGAGGGGAGTGGGGTGAGGGGAGTGGGGTAGGGGAGTGGGGTAGGGGAGTGAGGTAGGGGAGTGGGGTAGGAGAGTAGGGTAGGAGAGTGGGGTAGGAGAGTGGGGTAGGAGAGTGGGGTAGGAGAGTGGGGTAGGAGAGTGGGGTAGGAGATTGGGGTAGGAGATTGGGGTAGGAGATTGGGGTAGGAGATTGGGGTAGGAGATTGGGGTAGGAGATTGGGGTAGGAGATTGGGGTAGGAGATTGGGGTAGGAGATTGGGGTAGGAGAGTGGGGTAGGAGAGTGGGGTAGGAGAGTGGGGTAGGAGAGTGGGGTAGGAGAGTGTGGGAGGGGAGTTGAGGCAGGGATTGGGGGAGCAGAGTGGTTGAGGGGAGTTGCGGAGAGGAGAGGGGGAGGGGTGTGGGGTAGAGGAATGGGGAGGGCAGTGGGGGGAGTCGGGGAACGGGGTTCGGGGAGTTGCGGAGGGGACTTTGGGAGGGGCATGGGGGATGGGGATGGGGGTGGGGAAGGGGAGTTGGGGACTGGGGTGGGGAAGGGGAGTTGGGGACTGGAGTGGGGAGGGGAGTGGGGGAGTTGATTGCGGACGGGGAGTTGGGGAGGTGAGTGGGGGAGGGGAGTTGGGGACTGGAGTGGGGGAGGGGAGTGGGGGAGGGGAGTGGGGTAGGGGTGTGTGGGAGAGGTGTGGGGTAGGGGAGTGGGGTAGGGGAGTGGGGGAGGGGAGTGGGGGAGGGGAGTGGGGGAGGGGAGTGGGGGAGGGGAGTGGGGGAGGGGAGTGGGGGAGGGGAGTGGGGGAGGGGAGTGGGGGAGGGGAGTGGGGGAGGGGAGTGGGGGAGGGGAGTGGGGGAGGGGTGTGGGGGAGGGGTGTGGGGGAGGGGTGTGGGGGAGGGGTGTGGGGGAGGGGTGTGGGGGAGGGGTGTGGGGGAGGGGTGTGGGGGAGGGGTGTGGGGGAGGGGAGAGGGGGAGGGGAGAGGGGGAGGGGAGAGGGGGAGGGGAGAGGGGGAGGGGTGTGGGGGAGGGGTGTGGGGGAGGGGTGTGGGGGAGGGGTGTGGGGGAGGGGTGTGGGGGAGGGGTGTGGGGGAGGGGTGTGGGGGAGGGGTGTGGGGGAGGGGTGTGGGGGAGGGGTGTGGGGGAGGGGAGGGAGGGAGGGGAATGGGTAGTGGAGGGGGAGGGGGAGAGGAGTGGGTTGGGGAGTGGCGGAGGGGAGTTGGGGAGGGTAGTAGTGGAGGGGATTGGGGAGTGGCTGAGGGGAGTTGGGGAGGGTAGTAGTGAAGGGGTTTGGGGGTGGGGAGTGGGGTAGGGGAGTGGGGATTTGTTGTGATGTAGGGGAGTGGGGTAGGGGAGTGGGGTAGGGGAGTGGGGTAGGGGAGTGGGGTAGGGGAGTGGGGTAGGGGAGTGGGAGGTGTGGGATGGGGGAGTGGGGGGGGTGTGGGATGGGGGAGTGGGGGGGTGGAGTGGGGCGGGGAGAAAGGCGGGGGAGAGGGGCGGGGGAGAGGGGCGGGGGAGAGGGGCGGGGGAGAGGGGCAGGGGAGAGGGGCAGGGGAGAGGGGCAGGGGAGAGGGGCAGGGGAGAGGGGTAGGTTAGTGTGGGTGGGGAGTGTGGGTGGGGAGTGGGGGAGGTGAGTGGGGGAGGTGAGTGGGGGAGGTGAGTGGGGGAGGTGAGTGGGGGAGGTGAGTGGGGGAGGTGAGTGGGGGAGGTGAGTGGGGGAGGTGAGTGGGGGAGGTGAGTGGGGGAGGTGAGTGGGGGAGGTGAGTGGGGGAGGTGAGTGGGGGAGGTGAGTGGGGGAGGTGAGTGGGGGAGGTGAGTGGGGGAGGTGAGTGGGGGAGGTGAGTGGGGGAGGTGAGTGGGGGAGGTGAGTGGGGGAGGTGAGTGGGGGAGGTGAGTGGGGGAGGTGAGTGGGGGAGGTGAGTGGGGGAGGTGAGTGGGGGAGGTGAGTGGGGGAGGTGAGTGGGGGAGGTGAGTGGGGGAGGTGAGTGGGGGAGGTGAGTGGGGGAGGTGAGTGGGGGAGGTGAGTGGGGGAGGTGAGTGGGGGAGGTGAGTGGGGGAGGTGAGTGGGGGAGGTGAGTGGGGGAGGTGAGTGGGGGAGGTGAGTGGGGGAGGTGAGTGGGGGAGGTGAGTGGGGGAGGTGAGTGGGGGAGGTGAGTGGGGGAGGTGAGTGGGGGAGGTGAGTGGGGGAGGTGAGTGGGGGAGGTGAGTGGGGGAGGTGAGTGGGGGAGGTGAGTGGGGGAGGTGAGTGGGGGAGGTGAGTGGGGGAGGTGAGTGGGGGAGGTGAGTGGGGGAGGTGAGTGGGGGAGGTGAGTGGGGGAGGTGAGTGGGGGAGGTGAGTGGGGGAGGTGAGTGGGGGAGGTGAGTGGGGGAGGTGAGTGGGGGAGGTGAGTGGGGGAGGTGAGTGGGGGAGGTGAGTGGGGGAGGTGAGTGGGGGAGGTGAGTGGGGGAGGTGAGTGGGGGAGGTGAGTGGGGGAGGTGAGTGGGGGAGGTGAGTGGGGGAGGTGAGTGGGGGAGGTGAGTGGGGGAGGTGAGTGGGGGAGGTGAGTGGGGGAGGTGAGTGGGGGAGGTGAGTGGGGGAGGTGAGTGGGGGAGGTGAGTGGGGGAGGTGAGTGGGGGAGGTGAGTGGGGGAGGTGAGTGGGGGAGGTGAGTGGGGGAGGTGAGTGGGGGAGGTGAGTGGGGGAGGTGAGTGGGGGAGGTGAGTGGGGGAGGTGAGTGGGGGAGGTGAGTGGGGGAGGTGAGTGGGGGAGGTGAGTGGGGGAGGTGAGTGGGGGAGGTGAGTGGGGGAGGTGAGTGGGGGAGGTGAGTGGGGGAGGTGAGTGGGGGAGGTGAGTGGGGGAGGTGAGTGGGGGAGGTGAGTGGGGGAGGTGAGTGGGGGAGGTGAGTGGGGGAGGTGAGTGGGGGAGGTGAGTGGGGGAGGTGAGTGGGGGAGGTGAGTGGGGGAGGTGAGTGGGGGAGGTGAGTGGGGGAGGTGAGTGGGGGAGGTGAGTGGGGGAGGTGAGTGGGGGAGGTGAGTGGGGGAGGTGAGTGGGGGAGGTGAGTGGGGGAGGTGAGTGGGGGAGGTGAGTGGGGGAGGTGAGTGGGGGAGGTGAGTGGGGGAGGTGAGTGGGGGAGGTGAGTGGGGGAGGTGAGTGGGGGAGGTGAGTGGGGGAGGTGAGTGGGGGAGGTGAGTGGGGGAGGTGAGTGGGGGAGGTGAGTGGGGGAGGTGAGTGGGGGAGGTGAGTGGGGGAGGTGAGTGGGGGAGGTGAGTGGGGGAGGTGAGTGGGGGAGGTGAGTGGGGGAGGTGAGTGGGGGAGGTGAGTGGGGGAGGTGAGTGGGGGAGGTGAGTGGGGGAGGTGAGTGGGGGAGGTGAGTGGGGGAGGTGAGTGGGGGAGGTGAGTGGGGGAGGTGAGTGGGGGAGGTGAGTGGGGGAGGTGAGTGGGGGAGGTGAGTGGGGGAGGTGAGTGGGGGAGGTGAGTGGGGGAGGTGAGTGGGGGAGGTGAGTGGGGGAGGTGAGTGGGGGAGGTGAGTGGGGGAGGTGAGTGGGGGAGGTGAGTGGGGGAGGTGAGTGGGGGAGGTGAGTGGGGGAGGTGAGTGGGGGAGGTGAGTGGGGGAGGTGAGTGGGGGAGGTGAGTGGGGGAGGTGAGTGGGGGAGGTGAGTGGGGGAGGTGAGTGGGGGAGGTGAGTGGGGGAGGTGAGTGGGGGAGGTGAGTGGGGGAGGTGAGTGGGGGAGGTGAGTGGGGGAGGTGAGTGGGGGAGGTGAGTGGGGGAGGTGAGTGGGGGAGGTGAGTGGGGGAGGTGAGTGGGGGAGGTGAGTGGGGGAGGTGAGTGGGGGAGGTGAGTGGGGGAGGTGAGTGGGGGAGGTGAGTGGGGGAGGTGAGTGGGGGAGGTGAGTGGGGGAGGTGAGTGGGGGAGGTGAGTGGGGGAGGTGAGTGGGGGAGGTGAGTGGGGGAGGTGAGTGGGGGAGGTGAGTGGGGGAGGTGAGTGGGGGAGGTGAGTGGGGGAGGTGAGTGGGGGAGGTGAGTGGGGGAGGTGAGTGGGGGAGGTGAGTGGGGGAGGTGAGTGGGGGAGGTGAGTGGGGGAGGTGAGTGGGGGAGGTGAGTGGGGGAGGTGAGTGGGGGAGGTGAGTGGGGGAGGTGAGTGGGGGAGGTGAGTGGGGGAGGTGAGTGGGGGAGGTGAGTGGGGGAGGTGAGTGGGGGAGGTGAGTGGGGGAGGTGAGTGGGGGAGGTGAGTGGGGGAGGTGAGTGGGGGAGGTGAGTGGGGGAGGTGAGTGGGGGAGGTGAGTGGGGGAGGTGAGTGGGGGAGGTGAGTGGGGGAGGTGAGTGGGGGAGGTGAGTGGGGGAGGTGAGTGGGGGAGGTGAGTGGGGGAGGTGAGTGGGGGAGGTGAGTGGGGGAGGTGAGTGGGGGAGGTGAGTGGGGGAGGTGAGTGGGGGAGGTGAGTGGGGGAGGTGAGTGGGGGAGGTGAGTGGGGGGAGGGGGTGGGGGGAGGGGGTGGGGGGAGGGGGTGGGGGGAGGGGGTGGGGGGAGGGGGTGGGGGGAGGGGGTGGGGGAGCGGGGGTGGGGGAGTGGGGTGGGGGAGCGGGGGGTGGGGGAGCGGGGAGTGGGGGAGGGGAGTGGGGTAGGGGAGTGGGGGAGGGGAGTGAGGTAGGGTTATGGGGAGGGGATTGAGGTATTGGAATGGGGGAGGGGAGTGGAGGAGGGGAGTGGGTTGGGATAGAGGGTCGGGGAGTGGAGATGGGGAGTGAGGGTGCAGAGTGGTGTCAGGGAGTTGGATAGGGGAGGGCAGTGAGGAGATGGAGGGGAGGGGAGTTGGAGAGGGAAGTGGGGTAGGGGAGTCGGGGAGGAGAGTGTGTGGGGAGTGGGGGAGGGGAGTGGGGGAGGGGAGTGGGGGAGGGGAGTGGGGGAGGGGAGTGGGGGAGGGGAGTGGGGGAGGGGAGTGGGGGAGGGGAGTGGGGGAGGGGAGTGGGGGAAGGGAGTGGGGGAAGGGAGTGGGGGAAGGGAGTGGGGGAAGGGAGTGGGGGAAGGGAGTGGGGGAAGGGAGTGGGGGAAGGGAGTGGGGGAGGGGAGTTGGGGAGTTGGAGTGGTGCAAGGGAGCGGGGTAGTTGGCGCGGGGTAGGGTGCACGGGGTAGGGGGGCGCGGGGTGGGGGTGCGGGGTGGGGGGCGGGGTAAAGGGGCGGGGTAGGGGGCGGGGTAGGGGGCGGGGTAGGGGGCGGGGTAGGGGGGGCGGGGGTGGGGAGCGGGGGTGGGGAGCGGGGGTGGGGAGCGGGGGTGGGGAGCGGGGGTGGGGAGCGGGGGTGGGGAGCGGGGGTGGGGAGCGCAGTGAGGATGTGGAGGAATGGGGAGTCAGGCAGGGGAGTGGGGTGGGGGAGGGCAGTGAGGATTTGGCGGGAAGGGGAGTGGGGGAGGGTAATGGGGGAGGGGTGAGGGTTTAGGTGAGTGGGGTAGGGGAGCGGGGTGGGGGAGCGGGGTAGGAGAGCGAGGTAGGGGAGTGAGGTAGATGTACGGCGGAGGGGATTGAGGTAGTGGAATGGGGGAAGGGTGTGGGTTAGGGGAGTGAGGTAGGGTATGGGGGGCGGTAACTGGGGGAGTGGAGTGAGGTAGGGCAGTGTACGAGGGTAGTGGAGTGGGGGTGAGGGGTAGGGGAGGGCAGTGAGGAGGTGTAGGATAGGAGGGCAGTGAGGAGGTGTAGGATAGCGGAGTGACGTGGGGAGGGAGAGAGGCGGTGGCGTAGGGGAACTGGGTGGGGGAGGGCAGTGAGGAGCAGAAGGAAGGGGGGAGGGGAGTGGGGGAGGGGAATGCAGTGAGGAGATGAAGAGAAGGGGAGTGGGGGAGGGCATTGGGGTCGGAGAGTTGGGGAGCAGTAGTTGGGTAGGGGAGTGGGTTACGGATGTGCTTTCGGGGTGTGGGGTAGGGGAGTGTAGTAGCGGAGTGGGGCAGGGTAGTAGGGGGGCGAGTGGGGTAGGGGTGTGGGGGAGGCTTGTGGGGTCGTGGAGTGGGGAAGGGGAGTGGGGAAGGGGAGTGGGGAAGGGGAGTGGGGAAGGGGAGTGGGGAAGGGGAGTGGGGAAGGGGAGTGGGGAAGGGGAGTGGGGAAGGGGAGTGGGGAAGGGGAGTGGGGAAGGGAGGGCAGTGAAGAGGTGCTGGGAAGCAGAGAGGTGGACGGGAGTGGGGGAGTGGTGGGGTATGGGAGTGGGGTAGGGGAATGGGGAAGGGAAACGGGGTAGTGGAGTTGGGGAGGGGAGCTGTAGACGGGAGTTGGGGAGGGGAGTGGGGGAGGGGAGTGGGGGATCGGATGTGGTAGCGGAGGGCAGTGAGGAGGTGCAGGGAAGCGGAGTGGGGGAGGGGAGGGGAGTGAGGAGGTGCAGGGGAGTGGAGGGGCGTGGGGGAGGGGAGTGGGGGAGGGGAGTGGGGAAGGGGAGTGGGGAAGGGGAGTTGGGGAGGGGGTGGGGTCGGGGTTTGGGGTAGGGGAGTGGGGGAGGGATGTGGGGTCGGGGTTTGGGGTAGGGGAGTGGGGGAGGGGAGTGGGGGAGGGGAGTGGGGGAGGGGAGTGGGGGAGGGGAGTGGGGGAGGGGAGTGGGGGAGGGGAGTGGGGGAGGGGAGTGGGGTAGGGGAGTGGGGGAGGGGAGTGGGGGAGGGGAGTGGGGGAGGGGAGTGGGGGAGGGGAGTGGGGGAGGGGAGTGGGGGAGGGGAGTGGGGGAGGGGAGTGGGGGAGGGGAGTGGGGGAGGGGAGTGGGGGAGGGGAGTGGGGGGAGTTACAGAGAGGAGGGGGAGGGGAGTGGGTTGGGGAGTGGGGGAGGGGAGTTGGGGAGGGTAGTAGTGTAGGGGATTGGCGGTGGGGAGTGGGGGAAGGGAGTGGGGATTGGTTGTGATGTAGGGGAGCGGGGGGAGTGGATTGGGGAGGGGAGTTAGCGAGTGGGGTGCGGGAGGGGAGTTGGGGAGGGGAGTTGGGGAGGGGAGTTGGGGAGGGGAATGGTGTAGGGGGGTGAGGGAAAGGAGTTGGGGAGGGGAGTTGGGGTAGGGGAGTGAGGGAGGGGTGTTGTGGAGGGGTGTTGGGGAGGGGAGTTGGGGAGGGGAGTTGGGGAGGGGAGTTGGGGAGGGGAGTTGGGGAGGGGAGTTGGGGAGGGGAGTTGGGGAGGGGAGTTGAGGAGGGGAGTTGAGGAGGGGAGTTGAGGAGGGGAGTTGAGGAGGGGAGTTGAGGAGGGGAGTTGAGGAGGGGAGTTGAGGAAGGGTGTGGGGGTGGCGAGTTAGGCACTGTAGTGGGGAGGGGAGAGAGGGAGTGGAGTGGGGGAGGGAGTTGGGGACTGGAGTGGAAGAGGGGAGTGGAGTATGGAAGTTGGTGAGGGAAGTGGGGGAGGAGTGTTGGGGAGTGGGGGAGGGGAGGGGAGGGGAGTGGGGGAGGGGAGTGGGGGAGGGGAGTGGGGGAGGGGAGTGGGGGAGGGGAGTGGGGGAGGGGAGTGGGGGAGGGGAGTGGGGGAGGGGAGTGGGGGAGGGGAGTGGGGGAGGGGAGTGGGGGAGGGGAGTGGGGGAGGGGAGTGGGGGAGGGGAGTGGGGGAGGGGAGTGGGGGAGGGGAGTGGGGGAGGGGAGTGGGGGAGGGGAGTGGGGGAGGGGAGTGGGGTGGGGGAGTTGAGGCTGGGATTGGGGGAGCAGAGTGGTTGAGGGGAGTTGCGGAGAGGAGAGGGGGAGGGGTGTGGGGTAGAGGAATGGGGAGGGCAGTGGGGGGAGTCGGGGAACGTTGCGGAGGGGACTTTGGGAGGGGGGTGGGGGTGGGGAAGGGGAGTTGGGGACTGGAGTGGGGAGGGGAGTGGGGGAGTTTATTGCGGACGGGGAGTTGGGGAGGTGAGTAGGGGAGGGGAGTTGGGGAGGTGATTGGGGGAGGTGAGTGGGGGAGGTGAGTGGGGGAGGTGAGTGGGGGAGGTGAGTGGGGGGAGGGGGTGGGGGGAGGGGGTGGGGGAGTGGGGTGGGGGAGCGGGGGGTGGGGGAGCGGGGAGTGGGGGAGGGGAGTGAGGTAGGGTTATGGGGAGGGGATTGAGGTAGTGGAATGGGGGAGGGGAGTGGAGGAGGGGAGTGGGTTGGGATAGAGGGTCGGGGAGTGGAGATGGGGAGTGAGGGTGCAGAGTGGTGTCAGGGAGTTGGATAGGGGAGGGCAGTGAGGAGATGGAGGGGAGGGGAGTTGGAGAGGGAAGTGGGGTAGGGGAGTCGGGGAGGAGAGTGTGTGGGGAGTGGGGGAGGGGAGTGGGGGAGGGGAGTGGGGGAGGGGAGTGGGGGAGGGGAGTGGGGGAGGGGAGTGGGGGAGGGGAGTGGGGGAGGGGAGTGGGGGAGGGGAGTGGGGGAGGGGAGTGGGGGAGGGGAGTGGGGGAGGGGAGTGGGGGAAGGGAGTGGGGGAAGGGAGTGGGGGAAGGGAGTGGGGGAAGGGAGTGGGGGAAGGGAGTGGGGGAAGGGAGTGGGGGAAGGGAGTGGGGGAAGGGAGTGGGGGAGGGGTGAGGGGGAGGGGAGTTGGGGAGTTGGAGTGGTGCAAGGGAGCGGGGTAGTTGGCGCGGGGTAGGGTGCACGGGGTAGGGGGGCACGGGGTGGGGGTGCGGGGTGGGGGGGCGGGGTAAAGGGGCGGGGTAGGGGGCGGGGTAGGGGGCGGGGTAGGGGGGGGCGTGGGTGGGGAGCGGGGGTGGGGAGCGGGGGTGGGGAGCGGGGGTGGGGAGCGGGGGTGGGGAGCGGGGGTGGGGAGCGCAGTGAGGATGTGGAGGAATGGGGAGTCAGGCAGGGGAGTGGGGTGGGGGAGGGCAGTGAGGATTTGGCGGGAAGGGGAGTGGGGGAGGGTAATGGGGGAGGGGTGAGGGTTTAGGTGAGTGGGGTAGGGGAGCGGGGTGGGGGAGCGGGGTAGGAGAGCGAGGTAGGGGAGTGAGGTAGATGTACGGCGGAGGGGATTGAGGTAGTGGAATGGGGGAAGGGTGTGGGTTAGGGGAGTGAGGTAGGGTATGGGGGGCGGTAACTGGGGGAGTGGAGTGAGGTAGGGCAGTGTACGAGGGTAGTGGAGTGGGGGTGAGGGGTAGGGGAGGGCAGTGAGGAGGTGTAGGATAGCGGAGTGACGTGGGGAGGGAGAGAGGCGGTGGCGTAGGGGAACTGGGTGGGGGAGGGCAGTGAGGAGCAGAAGGAAGGGGGGAGGGGAGTGGGGGAGGGGAATGCAGTGAGGAGATGAAGAGAAGGGGAGTGGGGGAGGGCATTGGGGTCGGAGAGTTGGGGAGCAGTAGTTGGGTAGGGGAGTGGGTTACGGATGTGCTTTCGGGGTGTGGGGTAGGGGAGTGTAGTAGCGGAGTGGGGCAGGGTAGTAGGGGGGCGAGTGGGGTAGGGGTGTGGGGGAGGCTTGTGGGGTCGTGGAGTGGGGAAGGGGAGTGGGGAAGGGGAGTGGGGAAGGGGAGTGGGGAAGGGGAGTGGGGAAGGGGAGTGGGGAAGGGGAGTGGGGAAGGGGAGTGGGGAAGGGGAGTGGGGAAGGGAGGGCAGTGAAGAGGTGCTGGGAAGCAGAGAGGTGGACGGGAGTGGGGGAGTGGTGGGGTATGGGAGTGGGGTAGGGGAATGGGGAAGGGAAACGGGGTAGTGGAGTTGGGGAGGGGAGCTGTAGACGGGAGTTGGGGAGGGGAGTGGGGGAGGGGAGTGGGGGATCGGATGTGGTAGCGGAGGGCAGTGAGGAGGTGCAGGGAAGCGGAGTGGGGGAGGGGAGGGGAGTGAGGAGGTGCAGGGGAGTGGAGGGGCGTGGGGGAGGGGAGTGGGGGAGGGGAGTGGGGAAGGGGAGTGGGGAAGGGGAGTTGGGGAGGGGGTGGGGTCGGGGTTTGGGGTAGGGGAGTGGGGGAGGGATGTGGGGTCGGGGTTTGGGGTAGGGGAGTGGGGTCGGGGTTTGGGGTAGGGGAGTGGGGGAGGGGAGTGGGGGAGGGGAGTGGGGGAGGGGAGTGGGGGAGGGGAGTGGGGGAGGGGAGTGGGGTAGGGGAGTGGGGTAGGGGAGTGGGGTAGGGGAGTGGGGGAGGGGAGTGGGGGAGGGGAGTGGGGGAGGGGAGTGGGGGAGGGGAGTGGGGGAGGGGAGTGGGGGAGGGGAGTGGGGGAGGGGAGTGGGGGGAGTTACAGAGAGGAGGGGGAGGGGAGTGGGTTGGGGAGTGGGGGAGGGGAGTTGGGGAGGGTAGTAGTGTAGGGGATTGGCGGTGGGGAGTGGGGGAAGGGAGTGGGGATTGGTTGTGATGTAGGGGAGCGGGGGGAGTGGATTGGGGAGGGGAGTTAGCGAGTGGGGTGCGGGAGGGGAGTTGGGGAGGGGAGTTGGGGAGGGGAGTTGGGGAGGGGAGTTGGGGAGGGGAATGGTGTAGGGGGGTGAGGGAAAGGAGTTGGGGAGGGGAGTTGGGGTAGGGGAGTGAGGGAGGGGTGTTGTGGAGGGGTGTTGGGGAGGGGAGTTGGGGAGGGGAGTTGGGGAGGGGAGTTGGGGAGGGGAGTTGGGGAGGGGAGTTGGGGAGGGGAGTTGGGGAGGGGAGTTGGGGAGGGGAGTTGGGGAGGGGGAGTTGGGGAGGGGAGTTGGGGAGGGGAGTTGGGGAGGGGAGTTGGGGAGGGGAGTTGGGGAGGGGAGTTGAGGAGGGGAGTTGAGGAGGGGAGTTGAGGAGGAGAGTTGAGGAGGGGAGTTGAGGAGGAGAGTTGAGGAGGGGAGTTGAGGAAGGGTGTGGGGGTGGCGAGTTAGGCACTGTAGTGGGGAGGGGAGAGAGGGAGTGGAGTGGGGGAGGGAGTTGGGGACTGGAGTGGAAGAGGGGAGTGGAGTATGGAAGTTGGTGAGGGAAGTGGGGGAGGAGTGTTGGGGAGGGGAGTGGGGGAGGGGAGTGGGGGAGGGGAGTGGGGGAGGGGAGGGGGGGAGGGGAGTGGGGGAGGGGAGTGGGGGAGGGGAGTGGGGGAGGGGAGTGGGGGAGGGGAGTGGGGGAGGGGAGTGGGGGAGGGGAGTGGGGGAGGGGAGTGGGGGAGGGGTGTGGGGTAGGAGAGTGGGGTAGGAGAGTGGGGTAGGAGAGTGGGGTAGGAGAGTGGGGTAGGGGAGTTGAGGCTGGGATTGGGGGAGCAGAGTGGTTGAGGGGAGTTGCGGAGAGGAGAGGGGGAGGGGTGTGGGGTAGAGGAATGGGGAGGGCAGTGGGGGGAGTCGGGGAACGTTGCGGAGGGGACTTTGGGAGGGGGGTGGGGGTGGGGAAGGGGAGTTGGGGACTGGAGTGGGGAGGGGAGTGGGGGAGTTTATTGCGGACGGGGAGTTGGGGAGGTGAGTAGGGGAGGGGAGTTGGGGACTGGAGTGGGGGAGGGGAGTGGGGGAGAGGAGAGTGGGGGAGAGGAGTGTGGGGGAGGGGTGTGGGGGAGGGGTGTGGGGGAGGGGTGTGGGGGAGGGGTGTGGGGGAGGGGTGTGGGGGAGGGGTGTGGGGGAGGGGTGTGGGGGAGGGGTGTGGGGGAGGGGTGTGGGGGAGGGGTGTGGGGGAGGGGTGTGGGGGAGGGGTGTGGGGGAGGGGTGTGGGGGAGGGGTGTGGGGGAGGGGTGAGGGGGAGGGGTGAGGGGGAGGGGTGAGGGGGAGGGGTGTGGGGGAGGGGTGAGGGGGAGGGGTGAGGGGGAGGGGTGTGGGGGAGGGGTGTGGGGGAGGGGAGTGAGGGAGGGGAGTGAGGGAGGGGAGTGAGGGAGGGGAATGGGTAGCGGAGGGGGAGGGGGAGAGGAGGGGGAGGGGGAGAGGAGGGGGAGGGGGAGAGGAGTGGGTTGGGGAGTGGCGGAGGGGAGTTGGGGAGGGGAGTTGGGGAGGGTAGCAGTGGAGGGGATTGGGGAGTGGCTGAGGGGAGTTGGGGAGGGTAGTAGTGAAGGGGTTTGGGGGTGGGGTAGGGGAGTGGGGATTGGTTGTGATAGGGGAGTGGGGGAGGGGAGTGGGGGAGGGGAGTGGGGGAGGGGAGTGGGGGAGGGGAGTGGGGGAGGGGAGTGGGGGAGGGGAGTGGGGGAGGGGAGTGGGGGAGGGAGTGGGGAGGGGAGTGGGGGAGGGGAGTGGGGGAGGGGAGTGGGGGAGGGGAGTGGGGGAGGGGAGTGGGGGAGGGGAGTGGGGGAGGGGAGTGGGGGAGGGGAGTGGGGGAGGGGAGTGGGGGAGGGGAGGGCAGTGATGAGGTGCAGGGAAGCGGAGTGGGGGAGGGGAGGGGAGTGAGGAGATGCAGGGGAGGGGAGGGGAGTGGGGGAGGGGTGTGGGGAAGGGGAGTGAGGGAGGGTAGTTGGGGAGGGCGTGGGGTCGGGGTTTGGGGTCGGGGAGTGGGGGACGGATGTGCGGGAGGGTAGTGGGGTAGGGTAGTGTGGTAGGGGAGTGTGGTAGGGGAGTGGGGGAGGGGAGTAGGGGAGGGGAGTTGGGGAGGGGAGTTGGGGAGGGGAGTGGAGGAGTGGAGTGGAGGAGGTGAGTGGGTTGGGGTAGTGGTGTAGGGGAGTGGAGATGGGGAGTGGAGATGGGGAGTGGAGATGGGGAGTGGAGATGGGGAGTGGAGATGGGAGTGGAGATGGGGAGTGGAGATGGGGAGTGGAGATGGGGAGTGGAGATGGGGAGTGGAGATGGGGAGTGGAGATGGGGAGTGGAGATGGGGAGTGGAGATGGGGAGTGGAGATGGGGAGTGGAGATGGGGAGTGGAGATGGGGAGTGGAGATGGGGAGTGGAGATGGGGAGTGGAGATGGGGAGTGGAGATGGGGAGTGGAGATGGGAATGGGGGTTCAGAGTGGTGTCAGGGAGTTGGGTAGGGGAGGGCAGTGAGGAGATGGAGGGGAGGGGAGTTGGAAAGGGGAGTTGGAAAGGGGAGTGGGGTAGGGGAGTCGGGGAGGGGAGTGGAGTCGGGGAGGGGAGTGGAGTCGGGGAGGGGAGTGGAGTCGGGGAGGGGAGTAGAGTCGGGGAGGGGAGGGGAGTAGAGTCGGGGAGGGGAGTGGAGTCGGGGAGGGGAGTCGGGGAGGGGAGTGGAGTGGAGTGGGATAGGGGAGTGGGATAGGGGAGTGGGATAGGGGAGTGGGATAGGGGAGTGGGATAGGGGAGTGGGATAGGGGAGTGGGATAGGGGAGTGGGATAGGGGAGTGGGATAGGGGAGTGGGATAGGGGAGTGGGATAGGGGAGTGGGATAGGGGAGTGGGATAGGGGAGTGGGATAGGGGAGTGGATAGGGGAGTGGGATAGGGGAGTGGGATAGGGGAGTGGGATAGGGGAGTGGATAGGGGAGTGGGATAGGGGAGTGGGATAGGGGAGTGGGATAGGGGAGTGGGATAGGGGAGTGGGATAGGGGAGTGGGATAGGGGAGTGGGATAGGGGAGTGGGATAGGGGAGTGGGATAGGGGAGTGGGATAGGGGAGTGGGATAGGGGAGTGGGATAGGGGAGTGGGATAGGGGAGTGGGATAGGGGAGTGGGATAGGGGAGTGGGATAGGGGAGTGGGATAGGGGAGTGGGATAGGGGAGTGGGATAGGGGAGTGGGATAGGGGAGTGGGATAGGGAGTGGGATAGGGGAGTGGGATAGGGGAGTGGGATAGGGGAGTGGGATAGGGGAGTGGGATAGGGGAGTGGGATAGGGGAGTGGGATAGGGGAGTGGGATAGGGGAGTGGGATAGGGGAGTGGGATAGGGGAGTGGGATAGGGGAGTGGGATAGGGGAGTGGGATAGGGGAGTGGGATAGGGGAGTGGGATAGGGGAGTGGGATAGGGGAGTGGGATAGGGGAGTGGGATAGGGGAGTGGGATAGGGGAGTGGGATAGGGGAGTGGGATAGGGGAGTGGGATAGGGGAGTGGGATAGGGGAGTGGGATAGGGGAGTGGGATAGGGGAGTGGGATAGGGGAGTGGGATAGGGGAGTGGGATAGGGGAGTGGGATAGGGGAGTGGGATAGGGGAGTGGGATAGGGAGTGGGATAGGGGAGTGGGATAGGGGAGTGGGATAGGGGAGTGGGATAGGGGAGTGGGGGAGGGGAGTGGGATAGGGGAGTGGGGGAGGGGAGTGGGGGAGGGGAGTGGGGGAGGGGAGTGGGGGAGGGGAGTGGGGGAGGGGAGTGGGGGAGGGGAGTGGGGAGGGGAGTGGGGGAGGGGAGTGGGGGAGGGGAGTGGGGGAGGGGAGTGGGGGAGGGGAGTGGGGGAGGGGAGTGGGGGAGGGGAGTGGGGGAGGGGAGTGGGGGAGGGGAGTGGGGGAGGGGAGTGGGGGAGGGGAGTGGGGGAGGGGAGTGGGGGAGGGGAGTGGGGGAGGGGAGCGGGGAGGGGAGTGGGGGAGGGGAGCAGTGGAGGGGATTGGGGAGTGGCTGAGGGGAGTTGGGGAGGGTAGTAGTGAAGGGGTTTGGGGGTGGGGTGTGGGGTAGGGGAGTGGGGATTGGTTGTGATGTAGGGGAGTGGGGGAGGGGAGTGGGGGAGGGGAGTGGGGGAGGGGAGTGGGGGAGGGGAGTGGGGGAGGGGAGTTGAGGAGGGGAGTTGAGGAAGGGTGTGGGGGTGGCGAGTTAGGCACTGTAGTGGGGAGGGGAGAGAGGGAGTGGAGTGGGGGAGGGAGTTGGGGACTGGAGTGGAAGAGGGCAGTGGAGTATGGAAGTTGGTGAGGGAAGTGGGGGAGGAGTGTTGGGGAGGGGAGTGGGGGAGGGGAGGGGAGGGGAGTGGGGGAGGGGAGGGGAGTGGGGGAGGGGAGTGGGGGAGGGGAGTGGGGGAGGGGAGTGGGGGAGGGGAGTGGGGGAGGGGAGTGGGGAGGGGAGTGGGGGAGGGGAGTGGGGGAGGGGAGTGGGGGAGGGGAGTGGGGGAGGGGAGTGGGGGAGGGGAGTGGGGGAGGGGAGTGGGGGAGGGGAGTGGGGAGGGGAGTGGGGGAGGGGAGTGGGGGAGGGGAGTGGGGGAGGGGAGTGGGGGAGGGGAGTGGGGGAGGGGAGTGGGGTAGGGGAGTGGGGTAGGGGTGTGGGGTAGGGGTGTGGGGTAGGGGTGTGGGGTAGGGGTGTGGGGTAGGGGTGTGGGGTAGGGGTGTGGGGTAGGGGTGTGGGGTAGGGGTGTGGGGTAGGGGTGTGGGGTAGGGGTGTGGGGTAGGGGTGTGGGGTAGGGGTGTGGGGTAGGGGTGTGGGGTAGGGGTGTGGGGTAGGAGAGTGGGGTAGGAGAGTGGGGTAGGGGAGTTGAGGCTGGGATTGGGGGAGCAGAGTGGTTGAGGGGAGTTGCGGAGAGGAGAGGGGGAGGGGTGTGGGGTAGAGGAATGGGGAGGGCAGTGGGGGGAGTCGGGGAACGTTGCGGAGGGGACTTTGGGAGGGGGATGGGGGTGGGGAAGGGGAGTTGGGGACTGGAGTGGGGAGGGGAGTGGGGGAGTTTATTGCGGACGGGGAGTTGGGGAGGTGAGTAGGGGAGGGGAGTTGGGGACTGGAGTGGGGGAGGGGAGTGGGGGAGAGGAGAGTGGGGGAGGGGAGTGGGGGAGGGGAGTGGGGGAGGGGAGTGGGGGAGGGGAGTGGGGGAGGGGAGTGGGGGAGAGGAGTGGGGGAGAGGAGTGGGGGAGGGGTGTGGGGGAGGGGTGTGGGGGAGGGGTGTGGGGGAGGGGTGTGGGGGAGGGGTGTGGGGAGGGGTGTGGGGGAGGGGTGTGGGGGAGGGGTGTGGGGGAGGGGTGTGGGGGAGGGGTGTGGGGGAGGGGTGTGGGGGAGGGGTGTGGGGAGGGGTGTGGGGGAGGGGTGTGGGGGAGGGGTGTGGGGGAGGGGTGTGGGGGAGGGTGTGGGGGAGGGGTGTGGGGGAGGGGAGTGAGGGAGGGGAGTGAGGGAGGGGAGTGAGGGAGGGGAATGGGTAGCGGAGGGGGAGGGGGAGAAGAGGGGGAGGGGGAGAGGAGGGGGAGGGGGAGAGGAGTGGGTTGGGGAGTGGCGGAGGGGAGTTGGGGAGGGGAGTTGGGGAGGGTAGCAGTGGAGGGATTGGGGAGTGGCTGAGGGGAGTTGGGGAGGGTAGTAGTGAAGGGGTTTGGGGGTGGGGAGTGGGGTAGGGGAGTGGGGATTGGTTGTGATGTAGGGGAGTGGGGGAGGGGAGTGGGGGAGGGGAGTGGGGGAGGGGAGTGGGGGAGGGGAAGTGGGGGAGGGGAGTGGGGGAGGGGAGTGGGGGAGGGGAGTGGGGGATCGGAGTGGGGGATCGGAGTGGGGGATCGGAGGGCAGTGATGAGGTGCAGGGAAGCGGAGTGGGGGAGGGGAGGGGAGTGAGGAGATGCAGGGGAGGGGAGGGGAGTGGGGGAGGGGTGTGGGGAAGGGGAGTGAGGGAGGGTAGTTGGGGAGGGGGTGGGGTCGGGGTTTGGGGTCGCGGAGTGGGGGACGGATGTGAGGGAGGGTAGTGGGGTAGGGTAGTGGGGTAGGGGAGTGGGGGAGGGGAGTAGGGGAGGGGAGTAGGGGAGGGAGTTGGGGAGGGGAGTGGAGGAGTGGAGTGGAGGAGGTGAGTGGGTTGGGGTAGTGGTGTAGGGGAGTGGAGATGGGGAGTGGAGATATGGAGTGGAGATGGGGAGTGGAGATGGGGAGTGGAGATGGGGAGTGGAGATGGGGAGTGGAGATGGGGAGTGGAGATGGGGAGTGGAGATGGGGAGTGGAGATGGGGAGTGGAGATGGGGAGTGGAGATGGGGAGTGGAGATGGGGAGTGGAGATGGGGAGTGGAGATGGGGAGTGGAGATGGGGAGTGGAGATGGGGAATGGGGGTTCAGAGTGGTGTCAGGGAGTTGGGTAGGGGAGGGCAGTGAGGAGATGGAGGGGAGGGGAGTTGGAAAGGGGAGTTGGAAAGGGGAGAGGGGTAGGGGAGTCGGGGAGGGGAGTAGAGTCGGGGAGGGGAGTGGAGTCGGGGAGGGGAGTGGAGTCGGGGAGGGGAGTAGAGTCGGGGAGGGGAGTAGAGTCGGGGAGGGGAGGGGAGTAGAGTCGGGGAGGGGAGGGGAGTAGAGTCGGGGAGGGGAGTGGAGTCGGGGAGGGGAGTCGGGGAGGGGAGTGGAGTGGAGTGGGATAGGGGAGTGGGATAGGGGAGTGGGATAGGGGAGTGGGATAGGGGAGTGGGATAGGGGAGTGGGATAGGGGAGTGGGATAGGGGAGTGGGATAGGGGAGTGGGATAGGGGAGTGGGATAGGGGAGTGGGATAGGGGAGTGGGATAGGGGAGTGGGATAGGGGAGTGGGATAGGGGAGTGGGATAGGGGAGTGGGATAGGGGAGTGGGATAGGGGAGTGGGATAGGGAGTGGGATAGGGGAGTGGGATAGGGGAGTGGGATAGGGGAGTGGGATAGGGGAGTGGGATAGGGGAGTGGGATAGGGGAGTGGGATAGGGGAGTGGGATAGGGGAGTGGGATAGGGGAGTGGGATAGGGAGTGGGATAGGGAGTGGGATAGGGGAGTGGGATAGGGGAGTGGGATAGGGGAGTGGGATAGGGGAGTGGGATAGGGGAGTGGGATAGGGGAGTGGGATAGGGGAGTGGGATAGGGGAGTGGGATAGGGGAGTGGGATAGGGGAGTGGGGGAGGGGAGTGGGGGAGGGGAGTGGGATAGGGGAGTGGGGGAGCGGAGTGGGGGAGGGGAGTGGGGGAGGGGAGTGGGGGAGGGGAGTGGGGGAGGGGAGTGGGGGAGGGGAGTGGGGGAGGGGAGTGGGGGAGGGGAGTGGGGGAGGGGAGTGGGGAGGGGAGTGGGGGAGGGGAGTGGGGGAGGGGAGTGGGGGAGGGGAGTGGGGGAGGGGAGTGGGGAGGGGAGTGGGGGAGGGGAGTGGGGGAGGGGAGTGGGGGAGGGGAGTTGGGAGGGTAGCAGTGGAGGGGATTGGGGAGTGGCTGAGGGGAGTTGGGGAGGGTAGTAGTGAAGGGGTTTGGGGGTGGGGTGTGGGGTAGGGGAGTGGGGATTGGTTGTGATGTAGGGAGTGGGGGAGGGGAGTGGGGGAGGGGAGTGGGGAGGGGAGTGGGGGAGGGGAGTGGGGGAGGGGAGTGGGGGAGGGGAGTGGGGGAGGGGAGTGGGGGAGGGGAGTGGGGGAGGGGAGTGGGGGAGGGGAGTGGGGGAGGGGAGTGGGGGAGGGGAGTGGGGGAGGGGAGTGGGGGAGGGGAGTGGGGGAGGGGAGTGGGGGAGGGGAGTGGGGGAGGGGAGTGGGGGAGGGAGTGGGGGAGGGGAGTGGGGGAGGGGAGTGGGGGAGGGGAGTGGGGAGGGGAGTGGGGGAGGGGAGTGGGATAGGGGAGTGGGATAGGGGAGTGGGATAGGGGAGTGGGATAGGGGAGTGGGATAGGGGAGTGGGATAGGGGAGTGGGATAGGGGAGTGGGATAGGGGAGTGGGATAGGGGAGTGGGATAGGGGAGTGGGATAGGGGAGTGGGATAGGGGAGTGGGATAGGGGAGTGGGATAGGGGAGTGGGATAGGGGAGTGGGATAGGGGAGTGGGATAGGGGAGTGGGATAGGGGAGTGGGATAGGGGAGTGGGATAGGGGAGTGGGATAGGGAGTGGGATAGGGGAGTGGGATAGGGGAGTGGGATAGGGGAGTGGGATAGGGGAGTGGGATAGGGGAGTGGGATAGGGGAGTGGGGGAGCGGAGTGGGGGAGGGGAGTGGGGGAGGGGAGTGGGGGAGGGGAGTGGGGGAGGGGAGTGGGGGAGGGGAGTGGGGAGGGGAGTGGGGGAGGGGAGTGGGGGAGGGGAGTGGGGGAGGGGAGTGGGGGAGGGGAGTGGGGGAGGGGAGTGGGGGAGGGGAGTGGGGGAGGGGAGTGGGGGAGGGGAGTGGGGGAGGGGAGTGGGGGAGGGGAGTGGGGGAGGGGAGTGGGGAGGGGAGTGGGGGAGGGGAGTTGGGGAGGGGAGTTGGGGAGGGTAGCAGTGGAGGGGATTGGGAGTGGCTGAGGGGAGTTGGGGAGGGTAGTAGTGAAGGGGTTTGGGGGTGGGGTGTGGGGTAGGGGAGTGGGGATTGGTTGTGATGTAGGGAGTGGGGGAGGGGAGTGGGGGAGGGGAGTGGGGGAGGGGAGTGGGGGAGGGGAGTGGGGGAGGGGAGTGGGGGAGGGGAGTGGGGGAGGGGAGTGGGGGAGGGGAGTGGGGGAGGGGAGTGGGGGAGGGGAGTGGGGGAGGGGAGTGGGGGAGGGGAGTGGGGGAGGGGAGTGGGGGAGGGGAGTGGGGGAGGGGAGTGGGGGAGGGGAGTGGGGGAGGGGAGTGGGGGAGGGGAGTGGGGGAGGGGAGTGGGGGAGGGGAGTGGGGGAGGGGAGTGGGGGAGGGGAGTGGGGGAGGGAGTGGGGGAGGGGAGTGGGGGAGGGGAGTGGGGGAGGGGAGTGGGGGAGGGGAGTGGGGGAGGGGAGTGGGGGAGGGGAGTGGGGGATCGGAGTGTGGTAGCGGAGGGCAGTGATGAGGTGCAGGGAAGCGGAGTGGGGGAGGGGAGGGGAGTGAGGAGATGCAGGGGAGGGGAGGGGAGTGGGGGAGGGGTGTGGGGAAGGGGAGTGAGGGAGGGTAGTTGGGGAGGGGGTGGGGTCGGGGTTTGGGGTCGCGGAGTGGGGGAGGGATGTGAGGGAGGGTAGTGTGGTAGGGTAGTGTGGTAGGGGAGTGGGGGAGGGGAGTAGGGAGGGGAGTTGGGGAGGGGAGTGGAGGACTGGAGTGGAGGACTGGAGTGGAGGAGGTGAGTGGGTTGGGGTAGTTGCGTAGGGGAGTGGAGATGGGGAGTGGAGTTTGGGAGTGGAGATGGGGAGTGGAGATGGGGAGTGGAGATGGGGAGTGGAGATGGGGAGTGGAGATGGGGAGTGGAGATGGGGAGTGGAGATGGGGAGTGGAGATGGGGAGTGGAGATGGGGAGTGGAGATGGGGAGTGGAGATGGGGAGTGGAGATGGGGAGTGGAGATGGGGAGTGGAGATGGGGAGTGGAGATGGGGAGTGGAGATGGGGAGTGGAGATGGGGAGTGGAGATGGGGAGTGGAGATGGGGAGTGGAGATGGGGAGTGGAGATGGGGAGTGGAGATGGGGAGTGGAGATGGGGAGTGGAGATGGGGAGTGGAGATGGGGAGTGGAGATGGGGAGTGGAGATGGGGAGTGGAGATGGGGAGTGGAGATGGGGAGTGGAGATGGGGAGTGGAGATGGGGAATGGGGGTTCAGAGTGGTGTCAGGGAGTTGGGTAGGGGAGGGCAGTGAGGAGATGGAGGGGAGGGGAGTTGGAAAGGGGAGTTGGAAAGGGAAGTGGGATAGGGGAGTCGGGGAGGGGAGTGGAGTCGGGGAGGGGAGTGGAGTCGGGGAGGGGAGTGGAGTCGGGGAGGGGAGTGGAGTCGGGGAGGGGAGTGGAGTCGGGGAGGGGAGTGGAGTCGGGGAGGGGAGTGGAGTCGGGGAGGGGAGTGGAGTCGGGGAGGGGAGTGGAGTCGGGGAGGGGAGTGGAGTCGGGGAGGGGAGTGGAGTCGGGGAGGGGAGTGGAGTCGGGGAGGGGAGTGGAGTCGGGGAGGGGAGTGGAGTCGGGGAGGGGAGTGGAGTCGGGGAGGGGAGTGGAGTCGGATAGGGGAGTGGGATAGGGGAGTGGGATAGGGGAGTGGGATAGGGGAGTGGGATAGGGGAGTGGGATAGGGGAGTGGGATAGGGGAGTGGGGGAGGGGAGTGGGGGAGGGGAGTGGGGGAGGGGAGTGGGGGAGGGGGAGGGGAGTGGGGGAGGGGAGTGGGGGAGGGGAGTGGGGGAGGGGAGTGGGGGAGGGGAGGGGGGGAGGGGAGTGGGGGAGGGGAGTGGGGGAGGGGAGTGGGGGAGGGGAGTGGGGGAGGGAGTGGGGGAGGGGAGTGGGGGAGGGGAGTGGGGGAGGGGAGTGGGGGAGGGGAGTGGGGGAGGGGAGTGGGGGAGGGGAGTGGGGGAGGGGAGTGGGGGAGGGGAGTGGGGGAGGGGAGTGGGGGAGGGGAGTGGGGGAGGGGAGTGGGGGAGGGGAGTGGGGGAGGGGAGTGGGGGAGGGGAGTGGGGGAGGGGAGTGGGGGAGGGGAGTGGGGGAGGGGAATGGTGTAGGGGGGTGAGGGAAAGGAGTTGGGGAGGGGAGTTGGGGTAGGGGAGTGAGGGAGGGGTGTTGGGGAGGGGAGTTGGGGAGGGGAGTTGGGGAGGGGAGTTGGGGAGGGGAGTTGGGGAGGGGAGTTGGGGAGGGGAGTTGGGGAGGGGAGTTGGGGAGGGGAGTTGAGGAGGGGAGTTGAGGAGGGGAGTTGAGGAGGGGAGTTGAGGAAGGGTGTGGGGGTGGCGAGTTAGGCACTGTAGTGGGGAGGGAGAGAGGGAGTGGAGTGGGGGAGGGAGTTGGGGACTGGAGTGGAAGAGGGGAGTGGAGTATGGAAGTTGGTGAGGGAAGTGGGGGAGGAGTGTTGGGGAGGGGAGTGGGGGAGGGGAGTGGGGGAGGGGAGTGGGGGAGGGGAGTGGGGGAGGGGAGTGGGGGAGGGGAGTGGGGGGAGGGGAGTGGGGGAGGGGAGTGGGGAGGGGAGTGGGGGAGGGGAGTGGGGAGGGGAGTGGGGGAGGGGAGTGGGGGAGGGGAGTGGGGGAGGGGAGTGGGGTAGGGGAGTGGGGTAGGAGAGTGGGGTAGGAGAGTGGGGTAGGGGAGTTGAGGCTGGGATTGGGGGAGCAGAGTGGTTGAGGGGAGTTGCGGAGAGGAGAGGGGGAGGGGTGTGGGGTAGAGGAATGGGGAGGGCAGTGGGGGGAGTCGGGGAACGTTGCGGAGGGGACTTTGGGAGGGGGATGGGGGTGGGGAAGGGGAGTTGGGGACTGGAGTGGGGAGGGGAGTGGGGAGTTTATTGCGGACGGGGAGTTGGGGAGGTGAGTAGGGGAGGGGAGTTGGGGACTGGAGTGGGGGAGGGGAGTGGGGGAGAGGAGAGTGGGGGAGAGGAGAGTGGGGGAGAGGAGAGTGGGGAGAGGAGAGTGGGGGAGAGGAGAGTGGGGGAGAGGAGAGTGGGGGAGAGGAGAGTGGGGGAGAGGAGAGTGGGGGAGAGGAGAGTGGGGGAGAGGAGAGTGGGGAGAGGAGAGTGGGGGAGAGGAGAGTGGGGGAGAGGAGAGTGGGGGAGAGGAGAGTGGGGGAGAGGAGAGTGGGGAGAGGAGAGTGGGGGAGAGGGGTGTGGGGGAGGGGTGTGGGGGAGGGGTGTGGGGGAGGGGTGTGGGGGAGGGGTGTGGGGGAGGGGTGTGGGGAGGGGTGTGGGGGAGGGGTGTGGGGGAGGGGTGTGGGGGAGGGGTGTGGGGGAGGGTGTGGGGGAGGGGTGTGGGGAGGGGTGTGGGGGAGGGGTGTGGGGGAGGGGTGTGGGGGAGGGGTGTGGGGGAGGGGTGTGGGGGAGGGGTGTGGGGGAGGGGTGTGGGGGAGGGGTGTGGGGGAGGGGAGTGAGGGAGGGGAGTGAGGGAGGGGAATGGGTAGCGGAGGGGGAGGGGGAGAGGAGGGGGAGGGGGAGAGGAGGGGGAGGGGGAGAGGAGGGGGAGGGGGAGAGGAGGGGGAGGGGGAGAGGAGGGGGAGGGGGAGAGGAGGGGGAGGGGGAGAGGAGTGGGTTGGGGAGTGGCGGAGGGGAGTTGGGGAGGGGAGTTGGGGAGGGTAGCAGTGGAGGGGATTGGGGAGTGGCTGAGGGGAGTTGGGGAGGGTAGTAGTGAAGGGGTTTGGGGGTGGGGAGTGGGGTAGGGGAGTGGGGATTGGTTGTGATGTAGGGGAGTGGGGGAGGGGAGTGGGGGAGGGGAGTGGGGGAGGGGAGTGGGGAGGGGAGTGGGGGATCGGAGTGTGGTAGCGGAGGGCAGTGATGAGGTGCAGGGAAGCGGAGTGGGGGAGGGAGGGGAGTGAGGAGATGCAGGGGAGGGGAGGGGAGTGGGGGAGGGGTGTGGGGAAGGGGAGTGAGGGAGGGTAGTTGGGGAGGGCGTGGGGTCGGGGTTTGGGGTCGGGGAGTGGGGGACGGATGTGAGGGAGGGTAGTGGGGTAGGGTAGTGTGGTAGGGGAGTGGGGGAGGGGAGTAGGGGAGGGGAGTTGGGGAGGGGAGTTGGGGAGGGGAGTTGGGGAGGGGAGTTGGGGAGGGGAGTGGAGGAGTGGAGTGGAGGAGGTGAGTGGGTTGGGGTAGTGGTGTAGGGGAGTGGAGATGGGGAGTGGAGATATGGAGTGGAGATTGGGAGTGGAGATGGGGAGTGGAGATGGGGAGTGGAGATGGGGAGTGGAGATGGGGAGTGGAGATGGGAGTGGAGATGGGGAGTGGAGATGGGGAATGGGGTTCAGAGTGGTGTCAGGGAGTTGGGTAGGGGAGGGCAGTGAGGAGATGGAGGGGAGGGGAGTTGGAAAGGGGAGTTGGAAAGGGGAGTGGGGGAGGGGAGTAGAGTCGGGGAGGGGAGTGGAGGAGGGGAGTGGAGTCGGGGAGGGGAGGGGAGTGGAGTCGGGGAGGGGAGTGGAGTGGAGTGGGATAGGGGAGTGGGATAGGGAGTGGGATAGGGGAGTGGGATAGGGGAGTGGGATAGGGGAGTGGGATAGGGGAGTGGGATAGGGGAGTGGGATAGGGGAGTGGGATAGGGGAGTGGGATAGGGGAGTGGGATAGGGGAGTGGGATAGGGGAGTGGGATAGGGGAGTGGGATAGGGGAGTGGGATAGGGGAGTGGGATAGGGGAGTGGGATAGGGAGTGGGATAGGGGAGTGGGATAGGGGAGTGGGATAGGGGAGTGGGATAGGGGAGTGGGATAGGGAGTGGGATAGGGGAGTGGGATAGGGGAGTGGGATAGGGGAGTGGGATAGGGGAGTGGGATAGGGGAGTGGGATAGGGGAGTGGGATAGGGGAGTGGGATAGGGGAGTGGGATAGGGGAGTGGGATAGGGGAGTGGGATAGGGGAGTGGGATAGGGGAGTGGGATAGGGGAGTGGGATAGGGGAGTGGGATAGGGGAGTGGGATAGGGGAGTGGGATAGGGGAGTGGGATAGGGGAGTGGGATAGGGGAGTGGGATAGGGGAGTGGGATAGGGGAGTGGGATAGGGGAGTGGGATAGGGGAGTGGGATAGGGGAGTGGGATAGGGGAGTGGGATAGGGGAGTGGGATAGGGGAGTGGGATAGGGGAGTGGGATAGGGGAGTGGGATAGGGGAGTGGGATAGGGGAGTGGGATAGGGGAGTGGGATAGGGGAGTGGGATAGGGGAGTGGATAGGGGAGTGGGATAGGGGAGTGGGATAGGGGAGTGGGATAGGGGAGTGGGATAGGGGAGTGGGATAGGGGAGTGGGATAGGGGAGTGGGATAGGGGAGTGGGATAGGGGAGTGGGATAGGGGAGTGGGATAGGGGAGTGGATAGGGGAGTGGGATAGGGGAGTGGGATAGGGGAGTGGGATAGGGGAGTGGGATAGGGGAGTGGGATAGGGGAGTGGGATAGGGGAGTGGGATAGGGGAGTGGGATAGGGGAGTGGGGGAGCGGAGTGGGGGAGCGGAGTGGGGGAGCGGAGTGGGGGAGCGGAGTGGGGGAGCGGAGTGGGGGAGGGGAGTGGGGGAGGGAGTGGGGAGGGGAGTGGGGGAGGGGAGTGGGGGAGGGGAGTGGGGGAGGGGAGTGGGGGAGGGGAGTGGGGAGGGGAGTGGGGGAGGGGAGTGGGGAGGGGAGTGGGGGAGGGGAGTGGGGGAGGGGAGTGGGGGAGGGGAGTGGGGGAGGGGAGTGGGGAGGGGAGTGGGGGAGGGGAGTTGGGGAGGGGAGTTGGGGAGGGGAGTTGGGGAGGGGAGTTGGGGAGGGGAGTTGGGGAGGGTAGCAGTGGAGGGGATTGGGGAGTGGCTGAGGGGAGTTGGGGAGGGTAGTAGTGAAGGGGTTTGGGGGTGGGGTGTGGGGTAGGGGAGTGGGGATTGGTTGTGATGTAGGGGAGTGGGGGAGGGGAGTGGGGGAGGGGAGTGGGGGAGGGGAGTGGGGGAGGGGAGTGGGGGAGGGGAGTGGGGGAGGGGAGTGGGGGAGGGGAGTGGGGGAGGGGAGTGGGGGAGGGGAGTGGGGGAGGGGAGTGGGGGAGGGGAGTGGGGGAGGGGAGTGGGGGAGGGGAGTGGGGGAGGGGAGTTGAGGAAGGGTGTGGGGGTGGCGAGTTAGGCACTGTAGTGGGGAGGGGAGAGAGGGAGTGGAGTGGGGGAGGGAGTTGGGGACTGGAGTGGAAGAGGGGAGTGGAGTATGGAAGTTGGTGAGGGAAGTGGGGGAGGAGTGTTGGGGAGGGGAGTGGGGGAGGGGAGGGGAGGGGAGTGGGGAGGGGAGTGGGGGAGGGGAGTGGGGGAGGGGAGTGGGGGAGGGGAGTGGGGGAGGGGAGTGGGGGAGGGGAGTGGGGGAGGGGAGTGGGGGAGGGGAGTGGGGGAGGGGAGTGGGGGAGGGGAGTGGGGGAGGGGAGTGGGGGAGGGGAGTGGGGTAGGGGAGTGGGGTAGGGGTGTGGGGTAGGGGTGTGGGGTAGGGGTGTGGGGTAGGGTGTGGGGTAGGGGTGTGGGGTAGGGGTGTGGGGTAGGGGTGTGGGGTAGGAGAGTGGGGTAGGAGAGTTGAGGCTGGGATTGGGGGAGCAGAGTGGTTGAGGGGAGTTGCGGAGAGGAGAGGGGGAGGGGTGTGGGGTAGAGGAATGGGGAGGGCAGTGGGGGAGTTGGGGAACGTTGCGGAGGGGACTTTGGGAGGGGGATGGGGGAGTGGGATAGGGGAGTGGGATGGGGGAGTGGGATAGGGGAGTGGGATAGGGGAGTGGGATAGGGGAGTGGATAGGGGAGTGGGATAGGGGAGTGGGATAGGGGAGTGGGATAGGGGAGTGGGATAGGGGAGTGGGATAGGGGAGTGGGATAGGGGAGTGGGATAGGGGAGTGGGATAGGGGAGTGGGATAGGGGAGTGGGATAGGGGAGTGGGATAGGGGAGTGGGATAGGGGAGTGGGATAGGGGAGTGGGATAGGGGAGTGGGATAGGGGAGTGGGATAGGGGAGTGGGATAGGGGAGTGGGATAGGGGAGTGGGATAGGGGAGTGGGATAGGGGAGTGGGATAGGGGAGTGGGATAGGGGAGTGGGATAGGGGAGTGGGATAGGGGAGTGGGATAGGGGAGTGGGATAGGGGAGTGGGATAGGGGAGTGGGATAGGGGAGTGGGATAGGGGAGTGGGATAGGGGAGAGGGGGAGGGAGAGAGTGGGGGAGGGGAGTGGGGGAGGGGAGTGGGGGAGGGGAGTGGGGGAGGGGAGTGGGGGAGGGGAGTGGGGGAGGGGAGTGGGGGAGGGGAGTGGGGGAGGGGAGTGGGGGAGGGGAGTGGGGGAGGGGAGTTGGGGAGGGGAGTTGGGGAGGGAGTTGGGGAGGGTAGCAGTGGAGGGATTGGGAGTGGCTGAGGGGAGTTGGGGAGGGTAGTAGTGAAGGGGTTTGGGGGTGGGGTGTGGGGTAGGGGAGTGGGGATTGGTTGTGATGTAGGGGAGTGGGGGAGGGGAGTGGGGGAGGGGAGTGGGGGAGGGGAGTGGGGGAGGGGAGTGGGGGAGGGGAGTGGGGGAGGGGAGTGGGGGAGGGGAGTGGGGGAGGGAGTGGGGGAGGGGAGTGGGGGAGGGGAGTGGGGGAGGGGAGTGGGGGAGGGGAGTGTGGTAGCGGAGGGCAGTGATGAGGTGCAGGGAAGCGGAGTGGGGGAGGGGAGGGGAGTGAGGAGATGCAGGGGAGGGGAGGGGAGTGGGGGAGGGGTGTGGGAAGGGGAGTGAGGGAGGGTAGTTGGGGAGGGGGTGGGGTCGGGGTTTGGGGTCGCGGAGTGGGGGAGGGATGTGAGGGAGGGTAGTGTGGTAGGGTAGTGTGGTAGGGGAGTGGGGGAGGGGAGTAGGGGAGGGGAGTTGGGGAGGGGAGTGGAGGACTGGAGTGGAGGAGGTGAGTGGGTTGGGGTAGTGGCGTAGGGGAGTGGAGATGGGGAGTGGAGTTTGGGAGTGGAGATGGGGAGTGGAGATGGGGAGTGGAGATGGGGAGTGGAGATGGGGAGTGGAGATGGGGAGTGCAGATGGGGAGTGGAGATGGGGAGTGCAGATGGGGAGTGCAGATGGGGAGTGCAGATGGGGAGTGGAGATGGGGAGTGGAGATGGGGAGTGGAGATGGGGAGTGGAGATGGGGAGTGGAGATGGGGAATGGGGGTTCAGAGTGGTGTCAGGGAGTTGGGTAGGGGAGGGCAGTGAGGAGATGGAGGGGAGGGGAGTTGGAAAGGATCGGGGAGGGGAGTGGAGTCGGGGAGGGGAGTGGAGTCGGGGAGGGGAGTAGGGGAGTGGGATAGGGGAGTGGGATAGGGGAGTGGGATAGGGGAGTGGGATAGGGGAGTGGGATAGGGGAGTGGGATAGGGGAGTGGGATAGGGGAGTGGGATAGGGGAGTGGGATAGGGGAGTGGGATAGGGGAGTGGGATAGGGGAGTGGGATAGGGGAGTGGGATAGGGGAGTGGGATAGGGGAGTGGGATAGGGGAGTGAGATAGGGGAGTGAGATAGGGGAGTGAGATAGGGGAGTGGGATAGGGGAGTGGGATAGGGGAGTGGGATAGGGGAGTGGGATAGGGGAGTGGGATAGGGGAGTGGGATAGGGGAGTGGGATAGGGGAGTGGGATAGGGGAGTGGGATAGGGGAGTGGGATAGGGGAGTGGGATAGGGGAGTGGGGGAGGGGAGTGGGGGAGGGGAGTGGGGGAGGGGAGTGGGGGAGGGGAGTGGGGGATCGGAGTGTGGTAGCGGAGGGCAGTGATGAGGTGCAGGGAAGCGGAGTGGGGGAGGGGAGGGGAGTGAGGAGATGCAGGGGAGGGGAGGGGAGTGGGGGAGGGGTGTGGGGAAGGGGAGTGAGGGAGGGTAGTTGGGGAGGGCGTGGGGTCGGGGTTTGGGGTCGGGGAGTGGGGGACGGATGTGAGGGAGGGTAGTGGGGTAGGGTAGTGTGGTAGGGGAGTGGGGGAGGGGAGTAGGGGAGGGGAGTTGGGGAGGGGAGTTGGGGAGGGGAGTTGGGGAGGGGAGTTGGGGAGGGGAGTTGGGGAGGGGAGTTGGGGAGGGGAGTGGAGGAGTGGAGTGGAGGAGGTGAGTGGGTTGGGGTAGTGGTGTAGGGGAGTGGAGATGGGGAGTGGAGATATGGAGTGGAGATTGGGAGTGGAGATGGGGAGTGGAGATGGGGAGTGGAGATGGGGAGTGGAGATGGGGAGTGGAGATGGGGAGTGGAGATGGGGAGTGGAGATGGGGAGTGGAGATGGGGAGTGGAGATGGGGAGTGGAGATGGGGAATGGGGGTTCAGAGTGGTGTCAGGGAGTTGGGTAGGGGAGGGCAGTGAGGAGATGGAGGGGAGGGGAGTTGGAAAGGGGAGTTGGAAAGGGGAGTGGGGTAGGGGAGTGGGGGAGGGGAGTGGGGGAGGGGAGTGGGGGAGGGGAGTAGAGTCGGGGAGGGGAGTGGAGGAGGGGAGTGGAGTCGGGGAGGGGAGGGGAGTAGAGTCGGGGAGGGGAGTGGAGTGGAGTGGGATAGGGGAGTGGGATAGGGGAGTGGGATAGGGGAGTGGGATAGGGGAGTGGGATAGGGGAGTGGGATAGGGGAGTGGGATAGGGGAGTGGGATAGGGGAGTGGGATAGGGGAGTGGGATAGGGGAGTGGGATAGGGGAGTGGGATAGGGGAGTGGGATAGGGGAGTGGGATAGGGGAGTGGGATAGGGGAGTGGGATAGGGGAGTGGGATAGGGGAGTGGGATAGGGGAGTGGGATAGGGGAGTGGGATAGGGGAGTGGGATAGGGGAGTGGGATAGGGGAGTGGGATAGGGGAGTGGGATAGGGGAGTGGGATAGGGGAGTGGGATAGGGGAGTGGATAGGGGAGTGGGATAGGGGAGTGGGATAGGGGAGTGGGATAGGGGAGTGGGATAGGGGAGTGGGATAGGGGAGTGGGATAGGGGAGTGGGATAGGGGAGTGGGATAGGGGAGTGGGATAGGGGAGTGGGATAGGGGAGTA